>NC_090870.1:16112516-16122516 GCF_036669935.1 Montipora foliosa | reverse complement strand
ATTATGTTTCTTTTGAAGACATCCCGCACGAAGTTTCCTGATCTAAGGTAATTTGAAAAAAAGAAAAAAACAAACATTGTAAATATGGTATTTTCCACCAAAAACAAAAAGATCGATACCGGGAGCCCATGATTAGGACCGTACAACTTCATTGTATTTGAGGAACGTGATTTTTATAGACCAAGTTATTTTTAGATTGATTTTCCCGCGAAACCAAACATTTCCAGCCAATCGCAAGTCTTGCATGAGAAATGGGATAGAAAATGGTCACTTGTGCAGGCTAAAACTTATAAGAGTGAATGCCTATAAAAATCGACCTAAATAGCCTATCAATGGCACAAGTCGAAAAATTGATTTCGCTTATATTTTGGCCATAGATACGTCCTAGTAAGAATTGAAACGGACCATAGTTAGTTTCTGCCAAAACAGCTTTCTTTGGTAGAAATATGCCAAAAACGACTTCGCCCCGATTGGGCTCAAAATCTGCTTCCGGTTTTTCTGAATTTTCTGAATATTTGATTGCTTCGCGCTCCGCAGAACAGCAACTTGAGAATCTTTCAATGGATTTCATATTCAGTTCAGGTCTTTGTGGTGTGACTGAGTGAAAAATAAAATAAATCGAAGTTAGTTTGGAGCCCGAAACGAGATCAAACAGACATGCAAAATTTTACATTGTGTTTCAAGCGAATTATTGCATTAAAACATCGCCACATTTTTCAATGGGCTATAATTTTAAATACCATAAAAACACTTTATACGGGTTAAATATATATCCACTTGTTAGGATATTGAAAAATATCTCTGGGCAAATGGTTTTAAGTCGCCCACCTTGGCCTGTGTTACTCATAGATTTTACCCAAAATCCGCCGTTGGAATGTGAACAATTGCGTGACGCGGTAGTCAATCTCGAATAATTATTCGTTTCCAACAAGCCGATGAAAGCAATTTTTGAAACGTTGTGTGGATAAAATAATGGGAATTTTTTTTTTGTTGTTTTGTTTAAGTTAGTATAAATATACATATACCTTTTTTCATTTGCATTGCAACACCCACGACATCCCTGATAAAGACCGTGACCGTAGTGCTCCGGGAAATAATTTTAACACTTGCTTGTTTCCACAAGATGGCTCAGTTATTAATGTCGCTGATAACTAACAATACAGTGGCAGTTTTAGGGATACACTTAACCAATCCTCTATGGTTTATGGTAATTGAATCATTGACAAATAAGTCAAGTGGAAATTCCATAAATTCCGTGCACGGTTCGGCCAATTCAGTTTTCCATTTTTTTCAGAATAATTGAAAAATCATATTTTGTGTACGTTAAGGGTTTGTTGTTTATTTTTAAACTGGTAATATAACGTAACATGGATCAAAAAAATGGACCGATTTTTCTTTTTTTCCTTTTTTAACTTTATTTAAAGTTTTGAAAATATGATTTTATTACCAAATCGCCAGCGGCCTCGATTCGGGGAAATTTCCTATTAAGCATGCATGAAATTTGCAGATCATAACTAAGAAAAAAAAAAAAGCTTGAAGGTATATATTTGTACCACAGGTCATCCAACCACAAAGATGAGAGCCCTCATACAGTAGTGCTCAGGTTACGCAACAGTCGGAATATAAGGATTTGTATCAATGGATGGGAAAACGGTTACACGAAGGAGTATGAGTGAAAATAAACTTACCTAACTTGAGGTGTGTGTTCCCTTGTTCCTGATGAGGATTACAGGCCCCAAATTCCCATGAATCGGCCTAGAAAACCTTATGCGAAACAGGGAAACAAACACCAGGTTTATTTTTATTCATACCTGCTTCTTCGTATATTTTAGGCTTAGGAATATAACCCTTTTTCCCATACAGATCCTTATATTTCGACTATTGCGTAACCTAAGGATGTGCGAGGGTGGGAATCCTGTGTGAGCACTCGCCAATGACGCGACAACCAGCCTGGTCAGGGATGGGCAATGCAATTCAGAGCTTCTCAAAATAGACTGCGAACATATGACGGCGTTAACAGATCACTTTGAGCAAGTGCAGGAGTTCACTAGATCTTGAAGCTTATCGACGTAAGGCTTTTTGCGTCTTACAGTGATTCCGGAAACGTCAATGTCTAGAGAGAGACAGATGTCGCGCAAAACAGAGACACTGAAAGTAGCTGTAAGTTTGCTACTGGAGGCAAGTTCACAAATGTTGTTAGTGTCGTATATGATGGGATGTTGAAGGCCTACTAAATTGACCACATCTTGGCGCATCTCACTTAAGGCTACCTCTTGGCGAGCACAGTTCTCTTCTTCTTCGTCTTCTTCAGTCACAATATCAACACTTCGTTTGGAAGCCATTCTGGAAAAAAAGCTCTGAATTTGCTGCCCTGTCAAAAATTCGCTACAGGAAAAGAGACGATTACCGTTGGAGTCTTTCGCAATTCGCATTTCTTGTGACACTGTGACTGGGTCAAGCTTCCTTCCAGTTTTCTCTCCTATCTCAAATTTCTTCTGAAGGTAGTCCTTTTGAGTTGAATTAAACCTTGTTTTCCGAGTGAAGGAACTCTTAAGAGCCCAACCCAAGGGGAGAGGAAGAGTTGGAACTTGGCAATCGGTTTCTTTTCTCGAGCATGCCTCGTCGCACAGTTCTTCAACTTGGAATCCACCCTTTTCAAGCTCATAGGCATACTTTAACATTGCTCTGTCAAGGAGCGTCTCCTGTTCCAGGGCTCGCTTGTGCTTACCACATTGAATGTGTTGCTCAAGACTGGAATACCTTTGGTATGTCATGACACAACCTTCTTCGGGACAAGAAAACAATTCAGAACTGGAGCTTCCGTCTTCACTGGTACCTCCATGATCACCTCCGCCGTCAGATGAGGTTGTTTCTGAAAGGGAGATAAGTGTTCGAGGTTTCATTGCCACAAATGGTAATTGCATGATCCTTTCGTTTCCAAGATCAACAATCAAGGACACTTCTTTTTCGATTGCAAGCGCATCAAATTTGCTCCAAGGGACTATTTTGCCAGGACCAATGTTGTATGCCTTCCACACTCGCAGACAATCGCTTTCATACTTAATGTTGTTCACAAAACTAACACCCTCCCACGACACAGCATTTTTCGTTTTCCTCTCCGGTATTTCTGACAGGGTAACATTTACACCAGGCACCCCACCAGAAGATTCGATGGCGGCCTTCATTTGAGCAGCAGTTTCAATGTCATTTCCTGCATTGAGGAAGATTTGCATGTGGGATTTAATGGTCGCCGCTTTTCGGTCACAAGCGCCCTTTCCACCTTGTGGATCAGAAAAATCCAGTCTCTTTAGGGAAACGCCGGCTTTGTCCGCTAGTACTTTAGCACCAACAATGGTCGAGGCACAATGATAACATCCTGCATTGTCTTGTCGATAGAACACTGAGTTAAGGTTGGGCATACCAATCTTCAACTTTGTGAGAACAGCAGCCATTATGCCAAGCACTGTGTTGCTGTCCTGGCTGCAGGCTTTAAAAAGGTGCACGAATGTCATCGACTCGAGCTGTTGGTCTGATCGCCACCTTACTGCCACCGTGATGTGCCAGGGTAGTCCTCGCTTGGCAAACCAGTCGCTTTGGCTTTCCCTATACTTCCTGGGAAGAAACTTCATGGCCCAGTCTTCTGTATAGGTCTCGGAACTGAACAGCCTCTACCATGCAGCAAAAGGTGCTGTTTGGCAATCTTGAAACGATAATGTGTTAGGTTTGGAATCAACCGTTGAAGGGACTTGAAACTGACCTTGTCAACCATTATCGACAAGAGGGATATATGCTACAGTGGGTGTGTGAAAGGGGTAGTATTTTCTTTGGAAGGTTATGAAAGAGTTAACGTTTGTATCAAAATGGCGTCTAAAAGGGCTTGGAGTTCCGAGTAGAGCCTCTCCGCCAGTAACGTCTCCCCTTGGGTCCCGCCCTCCTTTAGCATGCGCAGTTCGAAACAATGTCTAACTAGAATCATGTTCAGCAAAGACGGTATCATTAAATATTTAATAATATTGGGGTCGGGATGAACGGGAGTATCTCCGGTCTCTTCTAGGACAAACGGACCTCCAGCCAAATATTTTTGCCGTCCGGCTCTCCTCGACTTAGTCCGCACATGCATGCTCATAGTATTTCAGAAAAAATTGTATTCGATACTTTTTCATTACATCCTCCCCCCCTCCCCCCCCGAAAGAAAAAGACACTTTTAGAGTGGCGAATGGCTTATGACTATCCTCCTCACCAATGTCAACTCTTTCATTGTGGTAATTACAACGTCGTCGTCATCCGCAGTGACAACTGGGGATGGTTTCTCTTCCGACAATTTCGGCAGCTTCTCTTCTTCAGTAAATGAACACAAAATTTCCCTGCACTTTCTGCACATTCCTGAAACAATCAGAAGTTGGTCAAACTTTTTGCATACCAGTAAAGAATATTAACACGAGTGGGACGTCAAAATATCTACCTGATCCGACGTGAACCAGATGTCCCGTTCTTTTCATGATAAACTGGGAAAAGGTTTTGTTTATCCCCCGGTCGGCTTTAGGCCATTTCCTTCCGACTTTAATATGCTCTGAGATCTCTGGAGGGACCCTACACCTCTCGGTTCCCCTTGTCCAGCCAAGACCAAGGGATGAACGATGTGATGGACAAATCGTCATGGTATTGACATTTTGTGGCATGGTAAAGATCGCAGCACGCGCAAGAATTAGGTCTACTTCATTCTTCACATCTTGGAATTGCCAGAGTGACTTGTGCCGCGTTATTTCTTTCCTACATGATAGTAGTGGAACTACCTCTATAGACTGACTTCTGTCTCTTCGATCAAAGGAACACTGCCCACCAACTAGTGACTTAAATGAACAGCAAACATCCATCTTGTTTTGTTCGCGGAAGTTGGTCATGGACTGAGCGAATTCAATTAAATATGTATAATTTGATCAAGCAATTAGCCAAAATAGCCGGTGGTCGCCAAAAACGATCGTTTTAAGACTGAAGAATAAAATACTCGTCAAGATATTATTATTGAGCATTTCAGTTGTTTGAAAAGAAACATTCGCGCACAATGCGTATTAAGGCGCATTTACACTACAGAAAAATTTTTGTCCGGACCCGTCGAAAAAAGCGGTACGGACTCATACTTAAAGAAATACTGGAGTTTCCGCAGGACCATAGGAGCCTACAGCCCTGCAGAAACTCCAGTATTTCCTTGCAAAAGTTATGTGTCCGTACCGCTTTTTTGACGGGTCCGGATCCAAATTTTTCTGTCGTGTACATGCGCCTTTAAACTATATGTACAGTAAGTGCGTAACCTGGAAATTAAAGCAACCGTCCAGCATAGTAATTGTTCAAATTAATAGCTTATCGAGATACAGGCACTGTTGAGGTCTCTTATTTATGATTTAAACTTTTAAGATATGTCGAGGTTTAGGTAGCTTCTTTTTGCATTTACCTTCGCCAACATTTTAGAAGAAGAAAAGGCGCCAAATGCCGACAAGCTGACTGGTACAAACAAAACGTTTAACCGAGAGTCGATCCGTGGAAATCAAGAAATACAAATTTAATCACTGCGGTGTTCCTTCAGATCACTTAATGCTACAAACCAACAATATCAACTTGTTATTACGCTTAACAAATGAACTTAGAACGATTTTCTTTCTACTAGTAGAATTCGTTCTTGTAATTAAAATAATCCAAGAAAGAACGACAGCTTAAAACTACATAGCAGTAACACCCGAACACCATTGCTTTTAATTGGCGTTTTTAATGCCCGAAATTTCTAAAGCGATGCCTTTCAAAATATTAAAGTTAAAAGTGGTCCATTATGTTTTTCTTTTTTCACCCAAATGTTCTAAGATAGCCATCTGCGGTTTGTTGGAAACGAATTTAATATGTATTCAGGGTTACCGCCCGCGTCACGCAATTGTTTACATTCCCACGGCGGATTCAGGGAAAAATTGATGAGAAACACAGGCCAAGGCGGGCGACTTAAAACAATTTGCCCAGAGATATTTTTTGATTTTCAAACACGTGGGTGTATAGTTAACCCGTATAAAGTGTTTTTATGGCATTTAAAGTTATAGCCCATAAAAAAATGTGGCGATATTTTAGTGCTATAATTCGTTTGCATCACCTTCTAATATTTTGCGTTTCTGTTCTATCTCGTTTCGGGCTCAAACGAAACCTCGATTTATTTTATTTTTCGCCCAGTCATACAATGAAGACCTGGGCTGAATATATAAGCCCTTGATAGATTCTCAAGTAGCTGTTGTGCGGCGCGCGAAGCAATCAAATATTCAGAAACTTCAGCATAACCGGAAGTACATTTTGAGCTCATTCGGGGCGAAATCGTTTTTCGCAAATTTCTTCCAAAAAAGGCTGCGTTAATGAAAACTAACAATGGTCCGTTTGTTTTCTAGCTAGGGCCAATCTACGGGCAAAAAATGAGCGAAATCAAATTTTCGACTTGTGCCGTTGTTTGGTCCATATTTATAGGCAGTGGCTCATAAGAACTCACCTAAAAATAGCTTGTTCTGTGAAAATGCTATCACATTAACCTAGTATTGGAGTGGTAGGCTCCTGCTTATGGGCTCCTATCGATGCTGAGAATGACAGGTAATTGGTCGTCTGGTTCTTATGATAGAATATATGAATATTCATGTATTTGAACTGCTCAGTGGAGAGAGTTAGAAAGATCATCGCTGTTTGATAAGCAAGTTCAGCTGTTACAAGTAAGCCTGAAGAAATCCTGACTTAACCGGGATTCGACCAGGTAACCGTACGATTTGCGCTACACTACTCTTCCAAGAGAACCATTAAGCCAGCAGGAAGCTGGTTGGTTACGACTGAGACTATCCCAGCTGGCTTAATAGCTCAGTTGGAATCTTACGGCCACGGGTACAAATCGCATCCAAGCCTGGATTGCTTCAGGCTTTCTTTCAACGGCTGGAGTTGCTGCGATGATCTTTCTAACTCTCATTCTCCGCTCCACATCCTTTTCATTGGGCACTTTATTTCGTAGACTTAGCATAGGCAGACAAATGAGACCCGAAACCTTTTTTGATCCCTTCTGGCACCTCGAATGTGGTTGATTGTACCCTCACCGTCACTGGTACGGATGCTCCTGTAATCTTGCCTGAACCAATTTTCTTAGCGGGAGCGAGTTGTTCAAGCCGGAGGAGCCCTAATAGAGATTAAAACTCCCGGCGATTAACGCATTGGTTTGGTCAACTTGCACCCATGATTTTCGATAGTTAGTAGGGGTTGCAACTACTCGGCCTTGATTTGAAATCAGTCGAATGGCTTTAGCCTGACCCTACGGAGTCGTCAGATGTCTTCAGGTGTTGCAAGTTCTTATAAGCACGCCGATTGTCACAAGCGTCACGGTGACCAAGCGTCCTCTAGCCCCTCTCCGCGACTTTAACGTTACTTTAACAACAGGAAATAATGTCCCTCTAACTTACACCTTAATTAAAGATATCGGGTTTCCAAACCTCCAACTTGAAAATGCCACGAATGCTATCGTTAACTATTCTATTGTCAGTACATAGTTGACGCTTAAGTTACTTTGAATGGATTGATCAAAAATGGAACTGTTGTCCCATGACAGAATAACAGTGTCTGGCATTCATTGATCCGTATCCATTGTTTTTCTTCTTTTTTGTTTTTGTTTTTTCTTTTGCATTTAAAGTTGCCGTAGTCAATTGTGTTCCTTATCTGTATCGATCTATTTTGCGCTGTAGTTTAAACGTGGCTTTAACTAAACTAGGCTGGACGTATATCCGAATTAAGCATGCAACTTTGAAGATGTATCCCAAAGAGGTGTCCCACCATTTGTGCTTCTGCAAACAGAGCACACCCAAACCCAGATTCTTCAGTTCCAACACTGAGGACATCTCTTGTTAGCATCATCATGGTGAAGGGAAGCAGTATTGTTTTCTTGGAAACAAGATAAGCCCTGTAAGTGCAGGCTTTACAGACGTGCATTGCATGGGTATGCAAGATTGCTTTGTTCTAACGCCGTTGAACTATAAAGAAACGGATGCAGCATCAATGTGCACCCATGCACCGATGATCGGTGGCTCGGCAGATAGTTGACCATCCGGCGGGCTTTCGTGCGGAACATTGCGGGTTTAAAGCCCGGTCGGACCAACACTCAGGGTCTAAAAAATAACTGAGCAGAAAATGGTTCGTTTGTAGTTCTTGTAATAGCAACTGCATATGGTTAGATTTCAAGTTCCCTTGGATAAAGCCTATGAACCGTAGACCCCGCGTGTAACGACCTGTCAATTAACACTGTGAGACCTTTCTCATTCATCCATAAGCTGGGTGGGTTGGTGACATCAAATATGGATTGATAGCGGCTTGCAGACGCAGCTGACGTCCAACATCACTCCAGAGAAAGAACAGTAAACCGTCACTGAAACTGTATGTGATATGTTCGGTATTTAACATCAATTACCATTAACATGTACATTTGGTCACCATTTTTAATCAATACGATGATGCAAAACGTTGGATGATCTTAAACGAAAAGGCCTCGTCTGAAAGGGTGTCAAAAACTTGGAGCCAAAATGCCAGTAGCAAAACCACGATCTGCGTAGTGTTCAGAAAGGTTGGTCATTTGACATCACCAGTGAGAAAAATAATGAATTGCAAACGGGAATGTTAAATTATGAAAAATATCAAAATAGCTTTAAATTTATTAGAGTATCAATGCTAATGGAAACAGGCCCACCTGCACCACTAGTTAGGATGACTGCCATTCAATCGGACCAAAGCAAATGAATGTTCGCTTTGATCAGAGGGACAGCCAGAGTACTCTGGGAAACACTTCTCTAAGCAGTGTAGAGAACCAGTAGACTCAACTTCATACGGCGTTGAGTGTGTGAGGGTAAGGCGAGTTCCATTACTCGTCAACCCCTCTCCGCCCCGTTTTCGTTTTGAAAATAGGGAGCTTAAGCACGCGCGTTTTTGAGACGCGGACGGCAACCGGAAGAGAACATTTCGCGGGCCAGGACAGCGTTGTCTCCCAGATTTTTATACTAATCATCTCTAATGGAGTAAAGATACTTGATAATGTAAATGTAGCTGTGTGAAGAGAAGTTAAAAGAGAAAACAGGTCACTTCCGGTTGCCGTCCGCGTCTCAAAAACGCTCGTGCTTAAACTCCCTAATGATATCAAAAATACGCCCGAAAAGTTTGGGAGGATCTCGAGAAACACCTCTCAGGGCACAAGAAATAAGGCTTTTGTGTTCTCTGTGTTACAGACCCTAAAGAAACTTCATTCGATCCGAGAGCAATTGTTTTCTGCCGGGCCATTATATATGAAGTTTTCATTCAATTTGTCTTTACAGAAAAGACGTATCTGAAGTTCGTTTGGCTAAAGCGAGTGAAGTCATTAAGAAATGTGAGAGAAATCTACTTCCACAATGTCCAAAAAGATTGAAAGGCACTTTCCTCATGGGAAAAGCCGATTATTTCATTCGGCGGGCCACGAGGAAAGGACCAGGTATTACAGAGCAAGAGAGGAGAGAAGACTTGATCACAGGTACCCTGTCATGTTCGCTTCTTATTAAAAACTGTTTTAGTTACCTGTTTTAGTTACTCGAGAAGCTAACATTGCTCTACCTCCGGGCATTTAACTTTCCGCGTACTTCGTTACTTTATTTACTCCACGCTTCGATGATCTTTTTTTCACTTGCTCACCATGTGACGTATCTTTAGGTTTCTTTGACACCCATTTACCTGAGATTTAGGCTCATTTCATCTTCGTCCGAGTAAATAGAGGAATTATAATACCAAAGGGTGTAGACAATTTAAGCAATTGTCACTTTTTAAACACCTGAAAAATTCAAGCGACTTCAACGGGATTCGAATTAACCCATGACCCCCGCGATCCCGGTGCAATGGACGTATTCTCCATTTATGATTTATTGGAGATAAGTGATAAACAAATGTGTGGGAAGCTAAATAGCGAGTGCGGTCACTCTTTGACATCCCT
>NC_090870.1:16095016-16107516 GCF_036669935.1 Montipora foliosa | reverse complement strand
TGGCGGCTTTCAGAGCGATATGTTGCAATGGCGATCCATTATTCCAATCATTGATATGCTCAGTGAATTTGTCGATGAATTCCCACCCTATCTTCCCACAGGGAACAAGAAAGGTATTTTTTCGCCCCTTGACGATCTCATCATAGGCATCCTCAATGGTCGACACATTCACTGTTACTGGTCTCCCTTCAGGATCTTGGCCCCAAAACACACTCGATGGGAAAAGAAGATGTTTATATTCGGGTAGCTTTCCTGGTATCGCAGCCTCATTGTTGTTACAAGATATGGCTGGTTGATTACATTGTTCAGACGTCTTAGCAGTAATTAATCCTCTAGTGTTTTCGCAATAAATAGGAGCCTGTCCCCGGGGACGTTGCATGGTCTGCTCTTGATCTTTCATATGTAAAACACCAGCCTGATCGAAAAAAATATGCAAATCTAACTCCGAGCATTTGTCTGCATTCCTGTTTAATAAATTTTCCAGCCCATTTTTTGGTTCAGGATGTATTGGAGCTTCTATACTTGCACACACACCATCGCTTGAAATACTCTCTAGGTTTCTGTCCGCTTTCGCTGCGTGGTCGCGAAGATTTTGGGCTGATAAACCCAAACCTACGTAGCCCAGGTCGTCCCACAATTCTTTCATAATGCTCATGTAGCCTTTCTTGCGCCCGTTTCTAAGAAGTGGCGGGTTTTTGTGAGTTGGTCAGTCCTATAGCTTTATCCTTGCATGCTAATAGATCCTGGACCATATTATCTGTCCATTTTATCCTTCCTGGTCTTCCGGCGTGAGACCGACTTGCAGCCTCCGCCTCCGTCATGGCAGTATTCCATCATAATAATAATAATAATAATAATAATAATAATAATAATAACAATAATAATAATAATAATAATAATAATAATAATAATAACAACAACAACAACAACATAGGTTCTTATTAAGCGTATTTCTATATCCCAATGCGCTTTACATCATGATAAGAAAAATAGCCTATGCGATACATTATACATTAAACTTAAGCATAAAAGTCAATAGAAAAATTTCCTAAATAAAAATGCTTTGAGTTTTGTCTTAAATGAAATAAAACTTTCTGCATTTTTGACATATTCTGGGATAGCGTTCCATAATTGAGGTGCTGCAGTAGAGAATGCACGTCCTCCGTATGTTTTGCATAGTAGCGAACAGGATGACAATCGTAGTGCTCTTGGTGGATGATATTCCTTAATCAGAGGTTCCAGATATCCAGCAGATTGTCCATTCAAGATTTTATACCTGATAAGAACAATCTTAAAGTTAATCCTAACTTCCACAGGTAGCCAGTGCAGGCTCTTTTATGATATAGGTGTTACATGGTCGGAACTGCGCGCTCCTGTTATCATTCGTGCTGCGGTATTTTCAATTCTTTGTTACTTTAGTAATCTCTCTGGTATTTTGGGATGTCATATAAGAGGCTATTGCTATATCGAGTCTGATGGTTGTTGTAGAACATTGCAACGGCATCGCAGAGGCCGTGGGTTCGAATCCTTTTGCAGCCACCTGAATGTTTCAGGTGTCTGTAAGAGACAATTGCTTAAATTGTCCAGTTAAGCACGAGGATCAGTTCATCGCCCTTTCGTCTATAACCCACACTTTAAATACAGAGAGGATATTACACGGTGGCGAGAGGAAGCAGTGCCGCCCTCCAAGGAGGCAGTGTGGCCCAGTGGTTAGGACGCTTGCCCTGAGATCCGGAGTTCCCGGGTTTAAGACTCATTCTGACCACTTCTTGAATTTATTCCTTGTAGTCCCTGGTTCAGTTTCCCGGCCGCACTTGTAAATAGCCAGCCTCCGGATAGCTGGGATTATTTACATGTACAGTTGTTGTTGTTGTGTTCCGTTGTTTCATTGGTCCTGAAAAGCCCCCTTGAGGAGTGGTCAATTAAGTATGTATTGTATTGTATAATTTTATGTTCGAGTGGCAAGAACAATATCTCACGAGTGAGCGCTGCGAACGAGTGAGATATTGTTCTTGCCACGAGAACATAAAATTGATATCTTCCCGCTACCGTGTGATTTTCTTTTTATTATATAGACAGGAGTTTTTTACTCACAACTTTTCTTTCTAACACCGAGCACAAACCTTATCGCAAATTCTTGCAGCTCGGCGTTCGGAATTTCTTCATTTTTCGCATTTCTTCTTCACTGCAGGGAACACCTTGAATGATTTTAAGTTGTATGGAGTTTTATTCTTCGTGTTAGCATTTTCTTGTTTCGCAGAGAGAGATTTTACGTCAGCATCAGAGAACTTCGCAAATCCATCACTCGCCATTTTTCACTGACTGTTTGCACAAAATACACCACTCGGGTCCCGGATGTAGTTTTGTATGAATATGAGTGGTGTATTTTCCAGTAAAACACTCCTGTTTATATAATAAAAACATTTATTTAATTCAGAAGATAATACCATTGATATTTGTAGGGACAAGATATATTGGGACTTGACAAAACATATGAGCTCTTTTCAAGCTGATAAGACCCCGCATTTCCTCCGAAGAGTGCCACCAACACATTTTAATTTACTCAGGACGAAAGAAACAATAAAACAGAAACGGAAGTAACTTTCCCTCAAATTTTGGGAACACAACAGGATATCAAATGATATGAAGGCCAACAATGGAGCAACTACAGAATACAGGGCCACTTTTCAAGGTCTATGTCTCTCAAGTGGCTCGCCGGCTCGGCAGTGGTTTTAGTGCCTTACGAACATGTCATAGATATATAAGAGAGTGGCTCGGCGGCTCGCCGGCTCGGCAGTGGCTTTAGTGCCTTAAGAACATGTCATACATATATAAAAGAGCGGCTCGGCGGCTCGCCGGCTCGGCAGTGGCTTAAGTGCCTTAAGAACTTGTGAGATATATAAGAGAGTGGCTCGGCGGCTCGCCGGCTCGGCAGTGGTTTTAGTGCCTTAAGAACATATCATACATATATAAGAGAGTGGCTCGGCGGCTCGCCGGCTCGGCAGTGGCTTAAGTGCCTTAAGAACTTGTGAGATATATAAGAGAGTGGCTCGGCGGCTCGCCGGCTCGGCAGTGGTTTTAGTGCCTTAAGAACATGTCATACATATATAAGAGAGTGGCTCGGCGGCTCGGCGGCTCGGCAGTGGTTTTAGTACCTTAAGACCTTGTTAGATATATAAGAGAGGAGAGTGGCTTGGTGGCTCGCCGGCTCGGCAGTGGCCTTAGTGGTACATGTAGATATATTAACACGAAATATGATTCGATGTGTAGCGCGCTTGAGTGGCCTCATGGATTAAAGAAATAAATATTATTCGATGTGTTGCGCGTTCTCTCGCCTCATGGATTAAAGAACGTAATTGTATTCAATGTGTATAGCGCTTGTGTGACCTCGTGGATTCATTAAAGAACGGGGTATATTCCATTTGTAGTACTTTTGTGTGGCCTCGTGTATTAATGGAGATAGATAAGTTAATGCAGTATAAGATTTATTTAGAACTAAACAAGTAATTGACAAGTGGAAGACTAGAGTGGTAACTATCATTAATTAAAGAAATGAACAAACATTGTCCCATTAAAATGTTTTTCTTAATAACTGAAGTTCTCGTTGTTACGTCGGTGTACGAGTAATGATCCATAACGTTCAGGCAAGGTCCGCGTTTGTAATGTGTCCTGCATTGATTAGCCCTCGTTGAATGTTTTCTGTAATAAGAGGATTCAATGGTCCCGAAATTCTTTCGTTGTATTGCTCTTGCGAGCATGGTGCATCGGCGGGCCAGTTGATGATTTCTCCTGCCGGTTTTTTTATGAAGACGTGCACTTTTTGTGCGCAGCGAGGGACTCTTAATTCTACCACACGGCCATAGTGTTGCAGCGTTTGGGTACAGTGGTGGTATTCTTGTTTTTGCACCGATCTAAGACATCTCGAGGAGAATTTTTTGAAAGCTTGGTAGGTGACCAGTCGCCCTGGGAAGCGGAGAATAGCTCCTGTTATGTCAAGCTCTGTTGGCTGAGTACGCGGTTTCTCCTTGGAGGTCTCTACAATTTCCTTTATGAAGTAGGCAAACATCTCCTTTAGTGCATGCAGGTATTCCACGTACTGCACAGCCTTCTTGTAGCATGCTTCCGTTATTTGCTCGTGAGGATTGTTCGCTGGTTCCTGATTCAACAACGAAGCGATGAAGTAATCGATGGCATTGAATGCCACAGCCACTCTTGTCACCAGGTCGGTGCCTTTAGACTTTGGAGGCACTTCTCCGTTCTCAATGGCGGTGTTGACTGCGTTGACATGATCAGTCTTGAGGCGCTTGTGCAATTCGGCAGCAGCGGCATTCAGTCTGTAGGATCTGGTGATGTCTCTGTGCGCGGCGTGCACGGATGTAAAGACTGGCTGAAAGTCTTTGAGTTGGAGGCGTTCGAGGTATTCTGTGGCTTCTTCTTCTTGTTCTGGAGTGGGTTTTCGTGCGTTAGGAACAGAAATGAGGAAGCGATCTAGAAGGCCATGGCCTTTGTCCATTCTAAAATTCAGCAGAGCCGCGTTTTGAATCTGGGTTGATCCAAGAAGGGAGAAGGCCGTGTTTGACTCAATTTCTCGGGTTGCTTCTGTGGCGAAGTGGTAAGAGGCAGATTCTCCACTCCACAGTTTACATAAAAGCTGAACGTCACCAGTCGCGTTATCTTCATCGTTTTTGAGTAACTTGTTCAGGATGTCAAACAACTCTGGCGACGCGATAAAGGCTTTCCTTGCTTGGATATGGTTTTGACCAGTCCCGATGATGTTGTTGCGCTGACAAGGGTCTCTTTTGTGATTGTGTCAACGTCACGAAGCGCAGCGAGCACATTTTCTATCGCTGGCGATTTTCCAGTTCCCGGGTGGCCGACAGACATGGTGTAAAGGTTTAGGGGCTGTAAATGTGTCCCATTAAGGAAGTGCGCGTCACTGTTGGCTAACAGAAATGAAGTTGCGGTCATCAGTGATGGAAGCAGATAACCAACGGAGCTACCTATGGATTTGGCTTTTGCTTCCAAGAACTTGAAGACAGCGTCAGAAAACAGCTCCTCATAATTGAAAGCGATGCCTGAAACTCTACGATGAAATGAGGCCCAAGTATTTTCATTTTGACGCGAAAGACGAAGGATTGGATTTGACATTGTGTCCCGTTGGCGTTCAAACGTGTATAGCAGTTAAAAAGAGCAACGCGCCGAGATTAAGAAATAAAATTTCGAGGAAAACAAAAGAAATGTGTCAGTCATTTCGTTGTGCGGAGTGATTTAAGTAGCTTCTTTCAACTGGTGATAGTTCATTAAGAAGAAACCAATGAAAAGGTGAGAATTTCGCAGGAACGGAAACAGAGAGCAAGGCGCTGAGATTAACAAAAATCTGGGCGACAAAACAACAGGAAGTTGCGAATACCTTTCGTTTCGTGTGAGTGATTTACTAAGTATTAAAGTTTGTTGAAAAATGCACGAATTTAAGGTGAGACTTTTGCAGCACCGCAAATCGTAAAAGAAGAGTGGCCGGCCCAAATTCAGTTGTGTGTTACGAACTCGGAAAAAGGAAAATGTTCAGGGTCGGAGTTGATGGAAAAGTGTATAAAACTTTTGGCTGTCAGGCAGGCACTAGTTTCAATACAAAAGATAGTGGAACTCAGTACACAAGCGGAACTGGAAGCTATCAGCGAAAAACAAGTGCTACCTTGCATTGGACGTATGATGAGCTGAAAGACACTGTTCTCTGTAACAGAGAAACATTAATCCGATGGTTGATGGCTGAAGAAGTGATCGCCTCAAGACGTGCCTGCCCCGTTTGCGGTGAAAACATGGGGCTGGTAGAATGTACGGACCGATCCGACAGTTACAAGTGGGAATGTAGAAAGCGAGCGGCTAACAAGCGCCATAAAAGTACAGTGAGCATTCGGAAAGGAAGTTGGTTTGAACAGAGTAATCTTACTCTGGAGGAGATCATCAAGTTCACCTACTGGTGGTCGGAAGGTCTGACGCAAGAGCAAATTAAGAAACAGTTGCACATTAATCCCAACACAGCTGTCGACTGGGATATGTTTTGTTGGAAGTTACCATCGAGAGAAATAGTGAAAAGTTAGGCGGGGAAGGGAAAGTGGTCCAAATTGATGAAAACAAGGTTGGAAAGCGAAAATACCATCGCGGGCACAGAGTTGAAGGACAATGGGTTTTTGGTGGTATAGAAGAAGATTCGAGGAGATGTTTTCTTGTGGCAGTGGAAGATCGGAGCGAGGCTACACTTTTGCCCATCATAAAAGACTGGATCGAACCGGGAACGTTGATTGTCTCTGACTGCTGGAAATCATACCACAACTTGGATAAACATGTATATTCACACCAAACCGTGAACCATTCAAAGGAGTTTGTTAATGAAGATGGATATAATACGAACAAAATGGAAGGACACTGGCGGCACATGAAAGTGAGTTTGCCTGTATTCGGCACTCGCAAGGACAAGTACTCTTCCTATCTTGCGGAGTTTATTTGGCGGCATGTGAACAAAGACAAAGACTTATTCGCGACATTCTTAAATGATGTAAAAACTCTATATAACCCTAATTAAAGTTGGCGTCAGAGAAATAGGCATCCGTAACTTGCACGTTTGTTTCAGTTTATGCTCGAATAGTCGTTTCTCAATTGTGCAGCCTAATTGTTTATTTAGAAAGGGCAGAGATACTAGTTCCTTTCATGTCGGCGTTGCGGTCGATGCGGAAGTCACCCGACGAACATAACCAATAATTGTATTTGAAAGAAAACTGTATGTTACGATAACTATAAAGTGTACTTAACGAAACCGTAAAATGAAGGCTAAGAATGCTGCGACCTAATCACTGAAACAAGCGCTTAGGCTTAATCAGTAAATGAGTGCTATATTCTTCAGACAATCTCATAAAAAGTATGATTAACCAAACCGCAAATTGAAAGCCCGGATTGAAAGCTAAAATTTGAAAAGAGTGCTTCGACCTAATCACTGAAACAAGCGCTTAGGCTTAATCAGTAAACGAGTGCTACATTCTTTAGACAATCTCATAAAAAGTGTGGTTAACCAAACCCTAAATTGAAAGCAAAAATTTTAAAATAGTTCTGCGACCTAAGTACTAAAACAACGCTTAGGCTTAATCAGTAAACGAGTGCTATATTCTTCAGACAATGTCATAAAAAGTGTGGTTAACCAAACCGCAAATTGAAAGGTAAAATTTGAACTTCTACCTAATCACTGAAACAAGCGCTTAGGCTTAATCAGTAAACGAGTGCTATATTCTTCAGACAATGTCATAAAAAGTGTGGTTAACCAAACCGCAACTTGAAAGCTAAAATTTGAACTTCGACCTAATCACTGAAACAAGCGCTTAGGCTTAATCAGTAAACGACTGCTATATTCTTCAGACGATCTCATAAAAAGTGTAGTTAACCAAACCGTAAATTGAAAGCTAAAATGTTAAAAGGGTGCTTCGACGTAATCACTGAAACAAGGGCTTAGGCTTAATCAGTAAACGAGTGCTATATTCTTCAGGCGATTTCATAAAAAGTGTGGTTAACCAAATCGCAAATTGAAAGCTAAAATGTTAAAAGAGTGCTTCGACGTAATCACTGAAAGAAGCGCTTAGGCTTAATCAGTAAACGAGTGCTATATTCTTCAGGCGATTTCATAAAAAGTGTGGTTAACCAAATCGCAAATTGAAAGCTAAAATGTTACTTAAAAGAGTGCTTCGACCTAATCACTGAAACAAGCGCTTAGGCTTAATCAGTAAACGAGTGCTATATTCTTCAGACGATGTCATAAAAAGTGTAGTTAACCAAACCGCAAATTGAAAGCTACAATGTTAATTAAAAGAGTGCTTCGATCAAATGACTGAAACAAGCGCTTAGGCTTAGTCAGTAAACGAGTGCTATATTCTTCAGGCGATTTCATAAAAAGTGTGGTTAACCAAATAGGAAATTGAAAGCTAAAATGTTAAAAGAGTACTTTGACCTAATCACTAAAGAGACGCTGTCTCCTTGTGACAGCGTGTAGTGCATCAATAAAATTTTGATCATGTATTAGTTTGTGAAAATTTTTTGACCCAAAGGGGAACTGGTCCCTAAAGAAGCGCAATCCTGGACACGAATTCATAAAATGATCAGGGAGAGTCTAGCAATAGTAAACTGAACAAAATGGCGACACGAGAATTCGCAATTCGCAAGGAAATCGTTGGTAGATAAACAAAGCGAAAGGAACTTAATTTGGTCTTTGGAATCGGAATTTCGTCATTTTAGTAGAGCGAAGACAACTGGCGAGCCGCCGAGCCGCTTGATCTTTCGACATTCAAAACGACTGGCGAGCCGCCGGGCCACTCGATCTTTTGACGTTCAAAACGACTGGCGAGCCGCCGAGCCAGCGCAACGTATACGTAAAGACTACTGACTGGCGAGCCACCGAGCCACGCGGTCTTTAGACATTCAAGGCGACTGGCGAGCCACGGAGCCGGCTCAACAAATATACCTAGAAAATTGGCCCTGTATTCTGTAGTTATGCCGCCTTAAAATTTAATTCGGCCGGAATGTTCGTATGTCTCCGCCGAGACCAATATTTTTTCTTTTCGGTTAATACTGACAAAGGAATGAAAGGGAAACACTAAGAGGCGTCAACGATAAGGTGTCAAAAAAGGAGCCAAATTTTAATCCGCGTTTTTATTTTCATTCCTTATCAGAAGCTACGAACGTCCTTGAAGAAGCGATGGATATCTCCCGAGAGCTCAGAATGCAGACAGAAATTGATGGAATACGGGATCGGATGCGAACTATTCAAGCAATATTTGCAAATGGATTTCAGTGGTTGAATGAAAGGGCTGCAACTGTAGGTGTAAGAAATGAACCTTGTCAAGGGAACACGAATGACCTTGCCGATTTTCTTGCTGTCCTCTTGCGTGAAGAACAAGAGAGAAACAGACGAAGAGCCGATCAATGCACTGAGTAGTCATTCCACGAGAGTGCCAATAACTGACTTTAGCATATACTAAAACAGTGGATAGCGTTGAAGGCGCTAGTGATGAATGCTAGTGCATGCTTCACGGCTCGGTAAATATCCACCACGAGCCATCTTCACTTCGGTGAATAGTTAATATTCCAAGGATAAGTCCTGAACCATGCAATAGAAGATTGTCTGTGACTGTTTCTACAAGTTACATTTTTGTCCTACTTTTAAAGTTATTAGGAGAGTTCAGTTTTCAGTTTTCTTTTAGATCTAAAACTGATGTGAACTTTACCTCTTCTTTACCTTTGAAGTTATAAAAACCATTGAGGCCTTTATTTTTTTTGACCAGACAACAATGTAAACTATTCACTTTGCCGGATAGTTGCTGTTTAGTGTCAACATTAAGCAATTCCAAGGCGTTGAATAAAGCATGAAAACCTGTCATTCGGCTGGCCGGTGTGCTCCGTTCTTTGAGAGATTCCTGCTACCTGGTGAGGCCTTCAGCTCCACCACGTGCCCAAGAAAAGGGTTCAAAGGACGGATTCATCTTTGTCAATTGAGCGTTTTCGGCACCAAGTACATCGACCTGAAACTTCAAATAACCTTGAGAGGTTTCCTTTCGACTCAAGAGAGACATGTTATTTCTCAAAACAAAGAGAAACGTCAAAGAAACAATTGCTAAACGGAAACTATTCAGGTCAAACGCACATCATCTAGTCAGTAAAACTCGCGCTTGCTCAACCAACAAGAAAGGAACAAATAATTTTTTATTTGATTGTGATCATAACGTAGTACTAGATTATATGCCCATGCAGAGTCTTAAAAGCACTCTTTAATCTGAAATATTTAGGGGACCTCAATATGCGCAAACGGCGAAGGAGCAGTCTGATAAACAATGAAGTTATCCTTGACATGTGGCACTGAAACAGTTGGTTTTCAGCAAAGAATGGCTTATGAGGGATTATTATACCCTGGACTGTGACAACCTCATACGTAGGATGAAAGTCTCTGCGAGACACATCATTAAAAATGTATAGTATTGGGATATATAATCTACTACGACTTTTAAGACTTTAATTTTGACAACTCGAAGGAAAATTCAGAGCTAGCCCTAAAAATAATGAAAATAGGAGTGAAGGGTAGATTCGAACCTGCGACTTGGGCCCTTAAAGTGTCTGCGTGGGAAGCTACAGTGATAAACAAGCCTTAATGAGGTGTAGTGAGGGGGCTTCAGGTGCTCACTGGATCACTCCACCAATGGGTTGTTAATTTTCGGGTTTCGTTCGGGCGACCAAATTGGACAGGTGTACGAATGTGCTCGAGACTGAAGCGCGAAGGGCACACCCCTTCTACAGTTCGACGCCAGTCGTTCTTGGGTCGCCCTCGTTTCATCTTCCCCTCTGGTCTCCAGTGAAGGGCAGTGCGGGAGATGTTGCGTGGTTCTCTTCTCATCACATGTCCGATCCATCTCCATCGCCTTCGCATGATGATGGTGCCCATGCTGTCTTGGTTTCATCGGGCGAGAAGATGTCGGTTGGAGATGGTCTCGGGCCAGACTATTCGTAGGATTCTTCTGAGACTCTTGGTGTGGAAGGTGGACATTTTGTTGAGGTCGCTTTCAGTCATTCTCCAGAATTCTGAGCCGTACAGTAGGGTGGAAAGTACGCAGCCCTGGTACAGTCTTAGCTTGGTCTTGGTGCTGTTTTGGGATGACTTCCATACGTTGTTTAGCATTCTGAAAGCGTTCCTGACCTTGTTGAGGCGATTTCTGATGTCGCTGCCTGCTCCGCCGTCATACCTGCCAGTACTACCAAGGTAGGTGAATTCTTCGGTTGTTGGAAAATCTTCGAATTCTCCGCTCACTTTGACCGGCGAGGAGTTTGAGACATTCAGCATCATCACTTCTGTCTGTTGTGGAAACATGCTAAGACGGGTGGTTTTGTCTTGTATTTGTTGATGTGTGTGTGAGACCAGCGCAAGGCCAGCTGCGAAATCCAGATCTTCAAGGGTTGAGAAGAGGGTCCATATGATGATGCCCCGTGGTCGGTCCGATGTACAGTTGTTTGCCGCATCACCCAGTCAATCGTCTGGGTGAAGCGCAACGCCGACATAGGACATCCTTGCCTAACACTGGTCTTCACACCGAAGCTGGATCGCTGTTTCTCACTCGGCACTTGAAGTTGTTGTAGAAGCTCTTGATGACAAGGTCGATCTGTTGTGGAATTCCATATGCCCCGAGTATGCGCCACAGACATTCTCAGTGGATGCTGTCGAAGGCCTTCTCAAAATCCACGTAATTGGTGTATAACTGCCTCTGCCATTCAGTGCCCTGTTCGATGATGTTGCACAGAGTGAAGGTGTGTTCCGTGCATCCTCGTCACTTTCGAAAACCTGCTTGCTCTTGTCTGAGTCGCTGGTCCACTGCTTCAGAGATCCGCCTGATGATGAGCTTGGCTAGGATCTTGCTAGGGACAGACAGAAAGGTGACTCCTCTCCAGTTGTTCAAGTTAGGGGGGGGGGGGGGGGAGGGAACTTTATCAGAAAAAACACACAAACAGGGGTGACAAACATCAGATGTAAACGTTTCATTTGAAATTATATGTTACTTGACTTTTCTCCATATGCTTCTCTATACATCTTCAGAAGTGACGGTTAATACAAGATTGGAGCTTAACATACAGGATTACTAACATATTAACTATTAAGTCACAATATATAGAGGTAACAAAAACTAATAAAGACACAGCTTTTCGCTGCTGTCGTATTCATTTTAGGTCGCCTTTAAATATTTGATCAACACAGTGTCTCCTTTATTTCCAATACGTGTCGGATCGCCCTTCGGCTAAAATATCAAAATGATCCCATTTTAGACTGTGACCAGTTCATGTAACATAATCCAAAGACTTGAAGTTGAAAGATCGCCTTTCACGTAAACTGGCAGTGAAATTCAACAAACTTAAACGGAAGAATAGAATACCCTCATTTTCAAACCTACTCGCATCGAGTTTTGACAGAGACCGAGAAAATTGGTATTAGCAAGAGGATTGCGTTTTTGTTTGCCTCCAAAAAAAGTTGACGTGTATGATGTCAAATGTTCGTTTGAACTATTTTTCAGTGAGCTCAAAAGATCTGGACCCGCTTTAACAATTGAAAACCGAAGATACGTTGAAACGTCAACTAAAACATATATCATCCTTTATATAGCTATACCTACATCTACGATTTTTCTAAACAGAAACAAATTCTCAGCAAAGAAGGGTGGGAAGCTTTGAATGATCTGCGTAAAGATGATAGCATCATAATCTCGAGACGTGACAAGGGAAACGGAGTTATTATCGGCGATAAGCTTGATTATTTGGATAAAATGAAGTAGTTAATTTCGGATGAAATTAAAAAAACTTGCACGAAATCCAAGGGAGGACAGTTCAGTTTCCTATCTTCACAAGCTAAAAAGAGATAAAATCATCGATGATAATTTACATCAAACTTCAACTTAGAGGTAAGTCTCGTTTTCCAATTCTATCCCATC
>NC_090870.1:16072516-16092516 GCF_036669935.1 Montipora foliosa | reverse complement strand
GTTAATATATGAAATTGCGGTTGTATTGTCTATCATTGCTTCGATATGCCAGTCTCTCAGACTAGATCAGAAAGTTTGAAGTGTGACAAAAAAAGCCAACATCTCAAGATAATTAAAGTGGTTGGTCTGTTCTTGCTCTAAAAAGAGACCCTCAGTGGAAACATCATTCAGTACACTACCCCAGGCAGACAAAGATGCATCAGAGTAAATAGTGACACTAGGACTACCATGAGATACCAGATTGAAAGTGGTGTGTGTGTGTGTAATCCACCACTGCAGGTCAAACTTTGATGTCTCGGAAAGGGTCATCAGCGCATTAAAATCGCCTCTGCTAGCTCTCAAGGCCATAACTTTGTCGAGTTCTAATTGCCTAATGTATAAAAAAGTGGTCCATGCATGACACCAGGAAAACAACCACAATTTTTGTGATTAATTTTGTAGGTGACAGAATTCAAAACAAACCCTAGAAAGGTGATAACCTGTTTCGGTTTAAAAACAGATTTCTCATGGTTCAAAATGAAACCAAGATCTGTGAATAGCCTGGTGGTGACAGCAACATTAGTGCTTGAGTGCCTCCCTGAAGATAGGAGTCATCAATGTAGCCCACATTTTCAAATCCTTGGGAACGCAGCGTTGCATAAATTGGTTTAAGGATTTTTGTAAATATTCTAGGAGCACAACTTTTAAACCATTTGGAAGGCAGGTAGATTGAAAAACCTGATGTTTCCAAATGAATCTCAAGTATTTCCTGTGATTTTTGTTGACTGAGACCAAATAATAGGCATCATTTAAATCAATGGACGCCATGAAACAGTTTGGGGTCATAGGAGTGATGGCATTCCTAAGATTCTCCATTTTAAAATGGTGATATTCTACCGACTCATTCAGTTGTTTGAGGTTACGAAGAAGTCGATAGGAGCCATCTTTCTTCGGACGTATGAAAATGTTGGAAATGTACTCTCCATTTGAGTATGTGGCTCTCTCAATGACTCCCCCCCCCACCCCCCCCCCCCCTCCCCCTCAAGAAAACATGCAATCTGCTCATGAATCTGCTCATGAATTATCTTAATCTCCAATGGATTAAATTTGTACTGGTTTGGTACAAAACGTTCAGTGGGTTTTGTAATAAAGTCAATTGTGACCCCTCTAACATCAAGGATCCTTTGATCTGAAGTGATGGTGTGCCATTTGTGAACACAATTTTTCAATCTACTTGCCATGCATGGAATTGATGGAGAAAAAGGGAGGCTCACCTGGCTTCCCAATTGATCATGAGCTACTTTGAGGTTTCCTCCGTTGGCCTTGGCCCTGGTACAAAAATGTTGTTGATGGTTTGAGTAGGATGATCCTTGTCGTATGAAGTTATTGGCTCCATGCTTTGAGTTTGTAACAGAATAGAGTGTAATGTGAGGTGCTCGATTTCTATCCCATATGAACCATGTGAGCGTTAACCCTACTGATGGAAATGGGCCCACACAAGGACATAGAAAAACTCTGACCAGGGTGGCAATTGAACCCACGACCTTCGGGTTAGATGTCCGCCGCTCTACCGACTGAGCTACAAGGTCAGACGAGAGCAGGCGGGAACTGAAGATGTTAAAGTCACGGCAATGAACAAATACAAGTACAAGGAAAGGTTACGTTTATACAAACGTTGGCCGTGTTGCACTTATATTTTAAACAGAGTTAACTGAAAAGAGTGTACTGTGAAGTGCTCGATTTCTATCCCATATGAACCATGTTAGCGTTAGCCCTTGTGTGTGGGGCTACGCTCACATGGTTCATATGGGATAGAAATTGAGCACTTCACATCACACCCTATTCAGTTGTACATTATTGAAATTTGTTTTTTTATTTATGCGACCCGTATTTCTGGCGACACGAGTCGCGTAAGGTGACGAAATCATTCCGAAATACGCGATTTTTCATTAGTCCAAGAGCGGCAGCGGCGCCTTATTCGTTCCAAATATACTTTTTATTTGACTGGCCAGCTTTCTAGTTTGAATCCTCTGTAGCTTTTTGTCGCCCATTTCTTTCCCACTCGTTACTTCAAGCCAAATAACACCATAAACAAAAGTGCGCAAGGCATATCGGTAGTTGCTGTTTATATGCAATAGATCCATGCATAAACAATTTACTCTTTACAGCTGGCGATCACATGGTAAAAAATCCGCCATACTGGAGAGCAAATTGCGCACAGGAACTTCCAAAGCAAAGCAACTTAATTTAAATTTTCTTTGTTTTAGACCCTTATACTTCTCTTCAAACTCTTTTTTGGGAGAGAAATAGCAGGATGAGTGGTCCCGTAACTTTTCACATTGCGTCAACTACGGTGCCAAACAACTCCTTTCGTTGTATGATGGCGAAATCTGGCTCAAGAGTTCAATCTTTGTTGAATGACGTTCCCGAGCATACTCTATAACAGAATCTTTGTTTACATTTTTTGCCTCATCCAGAAATGCATGGAGTGGCGAAAACGGCAACAATTCGCCAAAGTTTGACCAATGGCGAAAATGGTGACAATTCACCAAATTTTACCCTAAGTTCCCAAAATGAGAATGTTGGCGAAAATGGCAAATATGGCGAATGTTCCTATGAGGTGACGAAGGGGCGCCATTCAGAGTGGTAATTTTGGCGATTTTGGCAAATTAGTAACTCTCCGTTCTTACTGCATGCATGTGTGTTTATACTTTCGTTGTGATCCTGACAGTCATGGGAAACACTTTATCAACCGGTCACTGAGTCGATCTGGGCAAAATTATAATTTGCCAAAACGTGTCATATTAAAATAATGTAAGTCAAACGAAGTCATGTAAAATGGGCACCATTATATCCTTTGTTCTAAGTATTGCCGACGACGATAGAACAAAGAGAAAAGTGAATTTAAAAAACCATAAACTTAAAAATGTTTAAAAGAATCAGCAAGCAGTGCCGCAAGGCAAAAACACTAGTGCAATCTATACGACTGACTGTGGCGTAAAGACACAAGCACAAAACTGAAACAATGTTTTTTCTTCTTTCAAATATTAAGTGTTAATTCCAAACTCTTTACTGTCAACAGCGCGAATCTTACTTTGAGTTTCGAAATTTGTAATTCAAAAATAGCCATTATATGGCCAAATGGGCGAAAGCCTTCTGGCAAAGACTAGTTTGCGAACTACACAGCATCTTGATATTTTCGTAATATATGATTAACTCAGCCGCTGCCGTTCCGGATAAATTAATTACGGTTAGTGTTTTCTGATAAAGGAAAAATACGAGACAGCTGTTGGAAATCGGGATGAAATTTGCATTTCTTTGAATTACGTAAGAGTTAACAATTGTAATATCGAGCGAGACGGAAAACTCTGGCATGTGGATTTTGAAAGCGAAAACTTTCAGTGTCCATCAGTGAAATTATCTTCAAAAGGAATCGAAATTATTTTGCAGGACAGTTTTTCTGAATACGTCTTCGTTCACGCAGATGCGGTCTCAGTGTAGGATTAGGGAGTTTTAGCAACGACGACGGGAACGGCAACGAGAACGTCATCTAAAAACATAAATTCGCGTTATTGCAATCACTTCGAGACTATTTCAAGCTTTTTAATATGACAAAGGTGTAGCAGTCCCTCAGGAATGAAAGCGTTATGAGCGGCGTAAGGACGTTCGCGCTAATTCTTTGTGGGAACTGAAGATCATTAAGTCACGGCAATGAACATGTACAAGTACAAGAAGGGCTAGTTTTATACGTTTTTACAAACGTTGGCCGTGTAGCACTTGTATTTCAACAGACTTAACTATTAGAGTGTAATGTGAAGTGCTAGTTTGTACCCCATATGAACCATGTGAGCGTTAGCCCTACTGATGGAAATGGGCCCACACAAGGACAGAGAAAAATTCTGACCAGGGTGGGAATTGAACCCACGACCTTCGGGTTAGATCACAACTGCTCTACCGACTGAGCTACAAGGTCGGACGAGAGCAGGCCATGAGAAAGGAAGGGTTAAGTTTTTACAAACGTTGACCGTGTAGCACTTATCTTTCAACAGGCTTAAGAAACACAACTTTCAAGTAGTTAGATTTCAACTGGTTAAGTTCCTAACATTAAGGCTTAGTTTACATGTCGCGCTATCGTCGAATTTAATTCAGATGAATTTAATTCCAGGTCCTACTTTAAATAATATATTCGACGATCTAAGAGCAGTTCAATTCGTCTGTTAAATTAAATTCGTCTAACACGCTTTATCTGTTTTAAGAAGACGGATAAAATATCCCCCATTGAAGAGTAAAATCGTCTTACGTTAAATAGAGTAAAATACGATGGCTGGCCTGTTCAGGCCGGTTTGGGTGTAAAGCGTCATCAGTTATTTTCGTACATTATTAATTATGCCTCTGACCATGGCCAGGTGCATTGCATTCCGGCTGAGAAATAAATTCGACCATAATTCGACCCATTAATTTCGACGCGTAAAACCACGGTACAACTAATGTCGACGGAAGGACGAATTTAATTGGAATTAAATTCGTCTGAGATAGCGCGACGTACAAACTAGGCCTAAATTGGTCTTTTTAAGCGGTAAGTTTGTGCACGGTAAATTACTTTGAAATTTCCATGTTATTAAGCCATTGTTTAGGCTTTGTCAAATAAGCAATGATCTATCCAAATGAAATGTTTGCTCTGTAAAAATGGTCTATAGTAATTTTACTTCAGTTTCTATCACGTGAACTAAGTTAATCCTTACTGCACAATTACATCTGCAAAGAAAGGAATTGTTTCCCATTATAAGTGGAACACCCTCGCTACAAGAAGGCCTTTTAATATAAATAATCCTACAAGCTGCATCAAATTGAATGAGTCTTGATAGGCGCTGAATAAGTAAATCCAGTGGATCACGAAAATTTCAAGAATGAAGTCAGGAAAGGTTGCTCTTCTCTTCATAACCGTTTTTGTCGTGTCTCTCGTGCACGAAGCTCATTGTATTAATTGGGAAGGCTATCGGTAAGACAATAATAACACTTGCTTAAAAGTTTTTTACTGTTGAAATTAGCTCAGTGCTGATCATGAAGGCCGTGGATTGAACCATGTTGAAGACTCTTTATTGCATGGACCTTTTAAGTTGTATGGGTCATTTTCAGAAAGTCTTCCATTTTGAATTGACCAAGTCTAAGTGCACTTCTTCGTCACCATAATTTCACCATAAGATAGACGGTCGGTGAACAGGGAACTTTGCTTGACTGTATGGACCAGTGTGAAAATAGCGTGTTTAAATGTGTTACGAACTTCCACGACGTGAACGCAAAGTCATGAGATGTCCACCGGTTGAGCAAGTCAATTGGGTTGCGAGCTTTGTCAAAAGCGACAGTTTTTAGTATAATTTTGCATCAGACAGTGGTTCTAAACGTGTAAAATGTCCATCAGATTGAGCTGCAAAAGTAAAGGGCCATCGCATTTTGTCTACATGCGACTTTAATAACGGCTATTGCAACAGCAGTAAAAATATAATTGTATGTTCAGCCGCCGATTTCAATGAATCATAGAGTTGATATATATGCTTGCTTTTGCAATTGCCATTTTAGTTTTTGATATTCCCATGTACACCTCATTGAATTTTTTTTTTTTTTTTGATTACAAAAAGTTTGCGAAAAAACGTTTCTTCTAGACAAAGTTGGAAAGGAAAACAACTCTACGAATAAATTATCTCAAATTAGAAGCTGTCCACAAATGGCTTTATGTCTCAAAACTCAAATGCAAATCTCATCGAACAGGCGCACGATTTCAGTTCGTTTACAACGAGTTTTCATCCCTTTCCGCTGAAATTTGGCAAGAATGTTGCCTTCGAAAGTAATGAGTATTTAAGAAAAGGTACTTCGCGTTTTACAAAAAGTTTAAGTTTAACAGTGAATAAAAACAAACCAGATATGTAATCAAAATGCCTCGACAAGGTTTTTTAGATTAAGGTGTGAAGAAAACGTAGTTTCCGGTTAAATTCTGACCGGAAACGAACTCAATTTGTGAAACTACATACTTTTGGAAAATGATGGCTAAGCTTCCAGAAAATATATATTTTATTGGGGTTTTTCTGAAACGCGTGACCGTGAAGCAGCGACAACGCGAGGTTGTCATTTGGGATTTACTGATATTTAAATGACGCAAAACTCATGAAATGACTTGTTATGCTGCGTTCGTCCAACAGATTAGCATTCCGTTTTTCATGAAGAATTTATATTTGTTAACGACTTCGACGCGTTTAGGTGATTAATATTGGGCAATAGTTTTGAAGTTCTTTATTTGCTTGGTTAGCAATCGTGCTGGTTTACCGTTTATTTGTGGATGTTCTGCAACGTGAATGCATAATTTCTTGAGGCCGGACATGGAGTAGAAAATGCGGGCCGTTATCAGTCGGGCGACCGACTCTAGGTTTACCAGTGTATTTCTTCGCAAATGTCCGTCACGTGCAATGGGCATTACCGCAGATATGTAGTGAAGGCTCAATGTTCATTCCGCTTCATTTTTTTTTCTCTTCGATAACCTTAGAAAGGATTCCCAGTGATGGTAGGCATACATTATAGGTATGGTAGAAGCGAGTTACGGTGTTAGGTCCAATACGCTCAAACCACGAACAAACGCACAGACTGTAGTAGACGCACATCAAAACACGAAAATGAGCGTGCATTTCGAAAGGGATCATTCCGCGAACTGTTGGCAAATATCTTAAATCTTACAAGTTCTAAAGAGATCAGTTTAGCAGTCATTGAGTACAAAATATGTGCAAACTATTACTAGCAATGACATAAGTATATTAATTAAGTAACTTTAATCGAAATTTTGACGCTGGCGGCTGCAAGCTGATGTTTGATAATCAGAATAATGGCACGGAGGACAACAACGACAACAAGAAAGCCGTCACTTACCGAAGCGAAGATGCAAGTAAATTCTTTAATTTTAGGACTGTCATGATCATTATTTGATATGTTTTGTACAATGTATCAAATGGATTATCAATTCTATCAATTTCTCTTTGGACTGCATTAGTTTTCTGTGTAATCATGTACGTTAGCATGTTGTACGAGGGACACTGAAAAACGCAAACTGCAGACCGTCTGTAAAATGAAAATTCGGTTAGCCTGAATTAGGCCTAAAGAACGTTCGGTTAGCCTGTTTACGGTTAGCTCTGAAAAATAGTGAAGGTAGCACCATATTTTACCCCTGGTCTGCAAGGTCTGCACAGTCTGCGTTTTGGCGTGACTGTGTATACGATTGCGTTACCAACACGAGCAATGTTAGCTAATGTTGAATGTCCTGGGAAAATGTGATGTATTAGGGGAGGCAATGCAGCCATTTGTACATCATCAACATGATGGCGTAGTGAAAATAAAATATAGAGAGGAATTGAGATTTCGTTACGCTAAATTTGTGTATTGTAATCATAACCATGTTCTATGTGAATGCCATGTGGCGAGATGTGGTGATCGCGAACCAAGTAGGATTCCTAGAACTATTCCTGTGAAGAAGCTGAAACGTCTGTCGCAGAAAAGCAGAAAACTGAGGGTATTTGTGTGGAAAAGGATTCTTAAGATCACTCCTTTGTCGTCAAAACTTTATGGTTACATCAGTTGCAGGCTCAGTAGTCAAATGAAAGGAAGGCGCATAATTGTCAGTCTCGGTTCTTTTGAAAAAGTGTGGAAAAAGCCAGCTTCTTTTCGACGAAAATTTCGTCAAACAGTACGTTTGACTTGCTTTGGAAAACACACTGGTACACGAAAACGCATAAGTCTGAAGAAATATCAAGTCTTGTACACATGCTGTGGACCAATGAGTTTGTACAAGAATGGTGATCATAGACGATGCTATGCTAAAATAAATCTATGTAATGACATAGAAACAATTCCAGGGCCTCCAATGAATAATATTGATCCAACCTTGACAGTAAAGGCACCATATAGTCAAGGTGATATTACAGTATGTGGTGCGAATGCTGGGCAACAATGCGTTGCTATGAGTTTGTGTGCTTTGATTTATAATAATATCAAAGGAATTAATTCATGTAATGACCAGGTACAAGTTATGGAAATGAGTAATGAATTGTATTCTACACTGTCACAATGTACAGGGCAAGTGTATTTAATGCAAATAGAATTACCAGCTATGATTGCTATGTCTGAAAAAAAATTACCAGCTTAATTGTAGTGAAAGCTACACAGGTAACAGTGATTCAATAATTGAGGCATATCAGTACAGTATACCTATAGTCAGTGCATTTGAATCACTCTTGTCACAAAATTATTCTTCATTTATTCTGACAATAGGATGTATTGGCGTTAGTATCTATCATACAGATAATGGGAGTTATAAGATTTTTGATTCTCATGCAAGAGGTGAATATGGTAGAAGCCATCCCCATGGTACATGTGTACTATTAAAAGTACCATCCATTCAGGGCTTAGTACAGTATTTCCAGGCTATACACTCACTTGATGACCGTATGAACTCAGAGGGCTGCGTATTAGTACATATGAAATGACTGCAGTGAACAGTGTTAGACAATGCAACTGCACTTGTAAACAATGCTGTGCTGTAGGGCTTTACACAATGTGTTACTCAACAGCAAAGTCTTGTAGTTATTGGAAATCCGAAACGTTATGTAGCTATGTGCGTAGCTAACCAAGGAAACAAATTTTATCGTCACCTGAGCAGCAACAGACACCTCACAAGTGCAGATTTACCCAAGAGTCTTCATATTTGTGGAGTTGATGGTTGTAATGGTAATGAATTTATATAGCGCATTTTTTATTGGCATATTCAAATGCGCTTTACAAGCAAGTGATCTATGGGTGAGATCGGACATCAAGTTAGCAATGTTTTCATGAGGAAATGCATGTTGTTTTTGCCAGTATGTTTACAAATTTCGTGATATTTGTTTGAGACATGCACATCTTTCTATGTATTACACATCTTTTTTACAACTACTACACAACGCTCATGATCCTTAGCAGCACACGTGTGGCCACAGCCCGACTTACGATCCTAGATCGTCTTGTTTGTACATATTTTGGGCGTATGTGTTTTAATGAGTACTGGTGTGGGAGGGGTGTTTTCAACGTAACTCTTAGAATTTGTATATGGTAGAGTAAGGTAGTAGAATTTGAAGTCTGACTTTCCAAATTAAAGATAAAACAAGTCATTAGGATACGGTGTTGGTGCTGATGACTTTGTTAAGCTGAAAGCAACTAAAAGTGCTGCTATAATCGTCACTTTGTTCTTAGATAGGAAGTAATGATTTTGCAAATATCGTTGCTTCTATGTGAAGGATGGAGTAGTTGGGAAAGAATTTGCACAGCATTTTCGTTTCATTTTTAGCAGCCACTTTGTCGTTGCAATATCAAAGGAGTTGTCACTAGTTCTTTAATAAACAGTAAGTGTTTTGATGGTATCACTTTGCGTTGGGAATTGAAGAATTTGAAACAGTCATGGGGTTTGCGTGTAAATGTGTTTATTTTAAAAGTTATTATTAACTGAAACGAGTAATTACAAAGTATAAATTGGCCAACCTCGTTCCCAGGGTTTCTCTTCTCTGCCTCCTAATGTCGTTGAGGAGAAACCCTGGTTCACTCTGGTCACGTGTCTCCCAAAAAGTGGGAGGTGACAAAAAAACAAACGAAGAGACGGGCAGCCAAGTCTTAAATTTGTCTTTCCTGAGCCCACTATAGAAGTAAAAAAAAATTGTCCATGAAAAGTAAAACACATCTGTCAGGTGAAACAGTATCAACTGCGAGGGAAATGTCAAAGTCCGAGACACCGAAAAAGATTTACGCAGCTTCTAGTACCGTGGCAAGTTCCTGTAGGCTCTGCAAGTCTGTGGTAGATTCTGCTCACAGTAAAAATTTATTTGGAAAACCAAATCGTTCGTTGCTCGCTTCCGCGGAAGACATTTACGGCAGTTCTCTGCAGAAGAGTGAATTATTGCCTCATTTACTCTGTAGACCTTGTGAAAGGCGTCTTAACAACTTCAAAACGTTTAAGACACTGATTTCGGAAAGTCAGAGATCCTTAGAACGAGTTAAGAGATGCATTGAGGAGTCACCCTCCGCGCCTCGAACAACGAAGACTTCAAAAGCAGATTACGTTTCGGCGGGTTGCGTTTCGCGAAGTAGCCGGCGAGGACTCAATTTCCGTGAACAACGTTCCCTTGAAGGAGGAAGTCAGGTATTTATGAAGCAAATTTATGTTAGACACTCATAAGACTTTGAGATTTTCCCAGCTGATCGTTCCCAAGTTTTGCGAACACGAATACATTTTTGGTCAACGCGCGTGTCATTTCATGAGATACACAAAATTGATTTCTTTGTTTTAAAGACCAGACTGTTTCCCATAAGTTGTCATTATAAACTACCTTGCAAGTTCAACGGACAACAAGAAGAAAACTATCTGTTGGCCACATCTGTTCTTGAAGGAAATGACCCCTTTTAATTCCACATCCTTCCTTTGAATATCTTTTCACAGTTTCCAGACACAGAATTAACGCTTGAGGACAGTTTGATCGATATGATTCAACTTCGCTGTGAAATAGAGAGGGAGCTTTCTGAGGTTGCCCGAAGAGAAACAAATTCGGTTTTGCGGAAGAGAGGATACCCTGGTTTGAGTTCTTTCACGTTTGAAGATATCCTGTCAGAAATGCGATGTGTTTCTCCAACAGTGTTTACTATATTGTCGTGGATGATTCAACTTGATCTCAGCAACGGAAAGAACGCCGCATCGTTAGCACTAATCTATGGGATAATCATGTTTAAAAGATGTCGTGAAATGAGCCGTCTCCAGAGACTTAACACTGTGCTTTTCTCCGAGGGCAACGCTACCAAAGAGGTAATTGAATTCAGTTGGAAGCGATCTTTACCGGCAGAAAATTACAAGTCATCTGTTTTTTTACCCATCATAATTCAATTAGTCTAGATCTTGTGATAAAATTGATTAAAAAGACAAACGCAACTAGATTCATTGTGACAACGTTTCGACATCGTCCGATGTCATCGTCAGGCAATGAATTAATTGGATGAAGCATAACTTATAGTACAAGAACAATAGAACAATATATACAATAGTACGCTAACAAGTTTTAGTGTCATAAAGAAATGCGCATCGAAATTTGACTGCTTAATTCACGAGATGTTCTACATCAAAGAATTGAAACCATCACTTAATGTGCAGTCAGACTGTCAGGGCAAAACTATTTACTTAGAATTCACACATGTTGTTAGCGTACTATTGTATATATTATTCTATAGTGTATTTTTTCTTTTCCTGTGCAAGCTTACCAATCTTGAATGGCACCTCGCTCTCAGATTATCCTGTCTTCTGTGAAATATCGGAGGTACATTAAAATACAATTAATCGTTGGTGACAATTAAGAACAATAAGGGGGGCACACCCTATGGCTGTTATTTACTTTTACAGACTCCTATATGTAGTAGTAGTGCTAGTAGTCTGATGAAGATTTCTTAACTTTATCTTTCCAAAGCTTCTTGAGAGATTCCACTGTTATGGTGTTACGCTGGGTGCAACTATGAAATACACCATACAGGAAGATATTGGAAGTCACTTTCTGGATCATGCAGTTCAACTGGTGAAAGATGGGAAGAAGTTTGTTTTCGTCCTGGACAACATTGATTGGGATGTTAAAGTCCATGATATGAGGTCAGAACACCAAAATAAGAGTGTACATGCAGTTGCCACAAGTATTGTATTTGACCGTGTCACCTCTGATCACCTGCCTGACCAGGGCTCTCAGAAATGCCTTGAAAACTGCAACCTGAGGGATTTATTATTTCTTTCTGAAGAGGAAAAACAGTGCACCAAAGAGCGATATAAGATTTTTCTTGGAAAAATTGTTTGTGAATTTCTCCCAGCCTTTGAATTTCTAAAGGGAGTTGTTCCAGCCAAGACACCCTGTCAGTATGAAGTTGAAATGAGTACTGCATCAGTGGTAGTGCCACTGCCTGTACTTATGAAAGATGAAAAAAAGTATGCAGAGGTAGTTGATGTTCTTGATCAGCTGGAGGCTTGGGTAAGAGAAATTTACTCCAAAGCAGGTAGATGTGCTCCCCCCTATCCAGAGCATGTAACTCCTGTCCCAGCAATCGCTGCCCCGTCAAGACCTGACCAACCATCTTCACATGTGCCACCCATCCCTCAAGCAAATGATCCTTTGGCAAATCTCAGAGTCCCATGCTTTGGAGACCAGCTCACCAGAGTGAGACTGGCAGGTGCCAAAGATCTTCGTGCTGGTAGCCATACACCTCAGGACAGACTTGACCATTTGTATCCCTACAGGATTGTTGATTGGCACACCAAGAGGAGTTTTCTGAAGGTAAATTTCAGTAAACCAAATTTCCTTCAAAAAATGAAAATATTGTGAAAAACATTAAAGGTGTTTGAGTTGTTCGTGTATCAGGAAGCTGATCATATAACAATTCAAACATTGATTATACAGACTTGATGCAACCTTTATAAAAAGTTTAGTTAATACAAATATGCGAAATTGGGGGTGGGAAAATGGACATTTCATGTCAACATAGGGGACCATAATATATTTACATGTAGATGTACCTTAACAAAGAAATGGTGACCAGGTTGGTCCCAAACTAATCCTCTAGGAATTCACTCATGACCATACTGATTTAAGTAATTAGATACACACCCAGTTTCAAAATCCAACATAAAATGTCCCTTCAAGTCTGAGCATTTGCAACCCATTTCTAACAATAGCTTAGTGTAAGTGCAGCTGTCTATCCCATTGTGAGTAGCATTTAGGGGCACTTTGTGACATCATTTTATTGTTTGTATTCAAAGACACGGATAATGTTGAAGTTGGGTAGAAGAGCAAGGGGACACTTTGTGATGCTTATTGAAATCTGTGTGCATTCAATTACTTGAATTTCTGGATATATCTGTGGGAATTAAAGTCTGCTGTACTTTACAGTAAATAGTTTTCTTGTCAGTAAAGTAATATCACTGCTGGCCATGAGTCATAAAATTTTGGTCCATTGCACAGGTCTCTGTCACCTCAGGACAGACTTGACCACCTGTATCCCTATTGGATTGTTGATTGCCACACCAAGAGGAGTTTTCTCAAGCAATCAAAAGAATTTTAGGCTTGGGACACCTTTAATTGTTTGCACAAGTTTTGCTGTAAAAATAATTTATGATAAAACTATTTGTTGTCTAACGTGGCCAATTTCTGGGTGGGGGGGGGGGGGGAATCTGTGCCCTTTAAAAGGATCACTCAGGACTGGGGTTGTTTTCTTTCTCTTACTTTTTTTCTTTCCCTGATCGTTGGAAATGGAAAAGTAATAAATATATGTGGCTAACTGGAAGATACCGGTAGTTCATAATTTATAATCTTTTTTTATCTGCTATTTGTAGGTCATTTTTAAAAAGCTGTATAAGAACTCTGGACGTGAACAAGGTACTTTGAGGTACTTTCGTGAGAATCTTCAACGACGGAATGTAACCGGTGATGTGAAACACTATGAAGACTGTGAGCAGTTATTTCTCACAGTCGGCAAGAGTTTCACAATAGAGGCCCTACTTCACTTCTTTGGCATGGAAACCAAAGACAGCCGAATTACCCAGAACAGACCCCCATATTACATTTTAGAAGTGGAAGACCAAAAGCAACAGTATTACAACGCGGTTTTCGACAAATTCATTGATGAATTTCTGATCACGGGACCAAGGAGTGATGATGTTGAAAGCAACCCTGATGAAGAAGATTTTGTAAGGAACTATTCATTGTGCCTCATCAGATATTACTTCTTGTTCTGTGATCTTAAAGACGCAATTAAAGAAGGCAATGGCCAGAGACTTGCTTCATTGCATAAAGTACTTTTGCTTCATTTTAAAGCGTTGCAGGGGTTCAATGCTTATGCAATTGAAATGCTCATTAACACTGTACAAAATGAAATCTTCCTTTCTGAGGCTGAAGCGCATCAGTGCAAATGGGCATCAACAGTTAATTGGAAAGGTGGTGCCGGCAAAAATATGGAAATTGATTTGCTTCAAGAGAACAGAAACAAGGACATAAAGACAATGATCAAGAGAATGGGTGCTAATAAAACTGACAAGGCTATTGCTAATGCTAGTCGAGCTGCAGGAGGGCAACGTAAAATTGTTGAGAATTTTGATGCTCAGGTAAACAGAGCATCACCTTCGACATCTTCTCACAGTCACAAATCTGCAGCTACAGATGAAGGCAAAGTCCAGGCAGCTCTACATGCTCTAAAGCCATTTAATGCACATCCTCACAGAAGACATGATTCTTTTCCTGCCATTTCACCTGACCCCTTGTCGACCCTTAATGAGGTTGAACTTGACAGATGGCTCAACCGACATAAAAGAAATTTAATACTAGATGCCCCAATGGAGCATCATGATGATGATGTTGATGACAATCAGTGAAATGCATAAGCACTTCTTTGATACCTTTTTTAACCCATTAATTCCTAGGAGATGGACTTTAGACTTTGATTTTACTGCACTCTTTCATTTCCAAGGACATGGACACAGAAAGAAGAAATTATTAAGAAACTAAAATTAATTTAGAGTACATCGCATCTTGATCCTTGACTTTGTGCCTGCTAGTACATTTTTGTGTATAGTTTGTTATAATTCATTGGAGGAGCAAAGATAAATCCCTTTAACGTAGAACAGACTTCGGAAGATAATCTTTAAACCATGTATGAAACAGAATGAATATCTTTTGAAGTCTGATCTACATTCAATGAGTTTAAACTACAATTAAACAAGGCCAGAAGACAAGCAACTTTTGGAGGCCTAAAAAGTACATGTATATTCTCCATTATTTCCACCTGGTACAGGATAACAACTTGCAACTGACCAGCTTTCTGCAGGCTTGATTACTAGATTTTCTCTATCATTGCACTTCAGAAAGCATCACAAAAGGCAGCTGTTTCATTGTATGGCAATATATTCTTTTTAATGTAGCATCCACTAAAACCATTTGGTAGGCTAATTTGCATTAGGAACAAAAGAATGAACAATTTGCTACCATTTCTAAATGTGATCTTACTGAAGCCAACTACTTCTTAGCCAGCAAATGATGATGATTATTATTATGAGTACAAATATCTTAGCAGAAAGAAAAGAAGGTTGGAAAGACATTAACAATTTATTTTATGCAATGCAGTCCAAACATTTACATGTGGATTCACAGTAACTGCAGCAGTAACGAGAAGGTCCTTTTCTATCAGGTACTCTTGCATCCAAACAGTTCAAAAGAAATTTTCTCAGACAACCATCCTCTAGCTGGCAAAAACTGCGAACATCATCACTCATGCCTGTGCGATTTGTGGCAATGTCTCGATTATTGTAGTATAGCAAAGCATGAGCCTGTTTACCATCACGACCAGCCCGTCCAGTCTCCTGAAAATATTCCCTTACTGTACGGGGTGGTCCCACATGAATCACAGTTCTTATTGATGGAATGTCTACCCCCATTCCCATGGCAACTGTAGCAAAAACTACTCTTACTTTTGAAACACTTGAAGATAGTTCCTTTAATATTTGATCCTTCATGGTACTTGTCTGTGGGGCATGATACTGTGCAAAGAGTCTGTTTTCTGGCGATTGCTTGGCATTTGAAGGGTAGTACTGCTTGTTACCCAGTCGTTTTTCAAAGAATTTAAAAGCAAATCCGCACCATCTCAGGGGCAGGTACATTATTGTGATTGGGTAGTTCACAGTCTTTACTTTTAAATCATGGGCAATAGGCGCTAATAATTCCTCAAAGAAGTCAACATCTTCCCCCTCACGGAAGACTTTCTTATAGTAAATGTTTGGTCTGTTTGGGTTCCCTATGACTTCCAGCGGATTTCTTAGAGTAAGAGATTTTTTGATGGTGCTTATGTCAGTCTTGCTTGCTGTTGCAGTCAGGGCAACCACTGGTACATTAGGAAAAATTGCACATAACATACCAAGGTGTGAATAGTCTTTCCTGAAGTCATCTCCCCTGGCAAAATAAACAAAGTGTGTACAGCAATCATGAGATCTCTTTTACTTTCTACCACAAAGGAAAAAAACTACTGTATATTTATCAAATGAGCATCCTATACAGCAGAAAGACTGGAATGATTGATACTAAAGTGTGTGTATTTGCCAACTATGTACATGTACGTACGAGGCCGTTTAACGGGGCTAGGTCACGCAATTTTAGGTAATTTCAGCACTGATCGAATGGTCAAAGAATTAACTAAAATATCAAAATAACTGTTCAAAACTATAGAAGAACTCTTACAAAACACAGGGAAGCCAAGAAGGGACATGGATGGACAAAACTGGAGAGGATTGAAATGGATTGAATTTGGGTAAATTTGAAAAACATCGGCCCACCTTTTTTCAAATTTATATCAGTCTATATCAAAATGTCAGTTACAGAGCTGAAAAATCATTCTCAGTTGTTATGTGGCCGTGATTTTGCAAATGAAAGACTCTTGCTCTGCCAATTTGATGTTTACAGTTCATAATTAACAAAATTAAACAAAATTACCTAACATAGCGTGACCTAGCCCCTTTAAACTCGCCCTGCACATTTTGAAGATAGCTTTCAACGTTTCTATATAACAAATTTTACGTCTCTGGAAGCCGAACAAGAAGGAACAATTTTAATTTATATGTTATAGTAAAACCAAAAGTGTACGGCCGAACGTTAAATCCACTAGCATTCAACTTCCTCGAGACATGCATGCACTTACCATTCTAGAATACAATGCGCCTCATCAATGACTATCGCTTGCACAGAACGTTGGTATGGCGAACTTCGTAAGAGTTCTAGTCCTTCTTTGCACGACAGGACGGCTTCTGGATGGGTAAACACAAGTTCGTATCTCCCTTCCCTTAGCAAAGAAGAATTCGAATCGGCCAAATCCAACTCAACATCATCACTGTTTTCTTTCTTTTTCACGTTGAGGATAGCGGCTTTGATACTTCCCTGATTGCTTCTCCTTATCTGATCTTGGATTAGAGCGTTCAACGGCGAAACCACAATAACAATCGGATGAATTGTTCCACAAGATTGAAATGGCGCAGAGTTGACTTTACCGAAGAGCAGCACTGGCAATAGGTGAAAAATGATAGATTTCCCGTACCCCGTAGGCAAAACAGCCACCACGACTCTACCAAGATAAATTGCTTCCAAACACTTTACTTGTTTTGGTTTGAGATTTACATTCCAATAGCTGCTCTCTGAAATCGCACGTTGAAGATTGCTGAAAAACATGGCGACCCTTGAAGCCTCGTTTTGGCTGTGACAACTTTTAGCGGCGACAATATTCGGAAAAGCAGATACCCCTCCCAAGGCGAAAAATTTGTTTGGGAGACACGTGACCAGAGTGAACCAGGGTTTCTCCTCAACGACATTAGGAGGCAGAGAAGAGAAACCCTGGGAACGAGGTTGTAAATTGGCTTGCAAGTTATTGGCGGTTGTTGGAATTTTAAAGATGTAGGTATCGCTGACGAAAGCATGAAATATTTTATAATGATATCGAAATGCTGATTTGTGATTAACGAAAATGTAAGGTAACATGAAATATTTGCAGTAGCTATGCTATAATACCAGCAATAACCTAATTTAGACATATCACAATTAATTTTGACAACTGGCATTATTTTGAGGCTGGGGGAGGGGGGAGGGGGAGGGGCTGTGGTATATTCGACACTGACTTCTTCTAATCGATTGAAGTGCTGGGTTCATTGTCAGCAGGGGAACGCTTTCTTTTCTTTTTCGGTGTAGCAGGATTCAGTTTTCTGCTGGTATAATCTTCCAGCATGTGTCTTGCGCTGAATGTGTGTAAGGAGCAGAAAGCAAAATCCATAAGTTATTGATGGGTGTATGAAAGATTCGAACTTCTTAAAGGGTCATCATAAATAAGTGACAAACAGTTGGCGGAGAAACGGGCTAGACAACTAGATTTTATCTTCAATAACGCAGGTACACATCTGGTACTACTACGACCTCGATTACCTGAAGTATCTGTACCTGGATGGTCTTCCACGCCACCCGCCCCTCAAAAAAAAGGCTCCACACGTTCTAAAGTCGTGACCAAGTAGTTATCCCCCCGCACGTTATAGGTATGCCCTCCCTTTCAACAAGGTCTTTCTGTGTATCGTTGTGACACTTCAGAAAAAAAAGAAAACACTTTTTGAACACTTTTGGAACGTCAACACGACGCTTTCAACAACAGTGAGTTCTATTCTAACCGGTCCTTTAATTGTTTCCACCACAGGCTCCCCGAGCTGAAAATACGTGGTGTATGCAACAGCTTGTGTATATAGAGAATTGTATGGGAAAATCACCGATCGTAAATAACTATCTCATTTGAAATAAAGTTTTCCTACCTCAAATGTGTGACGAACTTGTCTCTTGTGCTGAGTTTAGAGCCATTCTGACGGCGTTTAGTGAAGTTATCCGAAAACCGTTACTAAAAGAATAGGAAGGGCCACCACTCCATCCATCGCTGGCCAGACCTCACTCCACAAATCGTTTTCTCCTCAACAGGAAAAGTCCCGAATCGCAATAAAAACAACAGTTCCATAAAGCCCAATAAATTTCACTCCAAATACGTGTGTTTGACCGGGCAGTCAACAATGGCCGCTCGCAAGCTGGTTTCACCCTCAACTCTGATCGGAGGGTCGTGTTGCCAGCGCGCGGTCAAATTCAAATGGACCAATGAGAGTTGAAGGTGAAACCACCTTGCGAGAGCCCTTGCGAGCGGCCGTTGTTGACTGCCCGGTCACAAGCCTCTGAGGAAAGCCGAAGAGGTGAATTTTAGGGCAAAGTTTTCGTTCTTCACGAGTCGTTCGGCCGCCGAAACACACGTATTTGGAGTGAAATTTATTGGGCTTTATGGAACTGTTGTTTTTATTGCGATTCGGGACTTTTCCTGTTGAGGAGAAAACGATTTGTGGAGTGAGGTCTGGCCAGCGATGGATGGAGTGGTGGCCCTTCCTATTCTTTTAGTAACGGTTTCCGGATAACCTCACTAAACGGCGTCAGAATGGCTCTAAACTCGGCACAAGAGACAAGTTCGTCACACATTTGAGGTAGGAAAACTTTATTTAGTTATTTACACAATTTTTTTACGATCGGTGATTTTCCCATACAATTCTCTATATACACAAGCTGTCGCATACACCACGTATTTTCAGCTTGGGGAGCCTGTGTTTCCACACATCCTTTTAGCATACAATTGTGTTAAGGGTATTATTTCTTCTAAGAACAAACGAAAAATTCTACGCAACTGCGATGCTCTCCTTTCTTTTCATTTCTTTTATTTATAGTGACATTTATTACTGTCCATGCACGTATCAGTATTTAGTCGCTACTCTTTGGGAACGGCAAATAAAAAATTTAATACTGAGCAGCATGTTGTCAGAATATATATGTCACTAAGAACCCGAACGAACAAAATATTCACATGACCCATTTGTAAGTGCTACGAAGTTTATGGTTGTTCATGCACATATCAGTATTTAAGCCGCCACTATTGGAGAATGAAGCATACAACATTTCTAAGCAGCGTATTGCCAGGGTATTAATTTCGCTAGGAACGAACCATTGTTGCGAGATCCCCCTCCCTTCCATTTCTTAGTCTCTAATTTTGAGGCTGCGTCCCCCAACACCACATAAACTCCTTAAAAAATTTATCAGATTTGGGACAACTTGAAAATCCGGTCATGGACCTACTATTTAGAAATAGGTGAGGTGAAAATCCCTGTATTTGCCTATTTTTATGAATATTACAGAAATCGTAAAAAATTGAAGAGTTTATATGGTTTACATGGGGGAGACAGCCTCAAAATTAGGGACGTTTGTAAGGATTTTTAAGGATGTTTTTAAGTCCGTAACTTGGTCTCTGTTCTACCAAAAACCATCAAACTTGGATAGATGGCCAATCTCAATGATATTGTGCATGTGATGGTGTCAATTTATCGATTGGTTCATATTGGAAAC
>NC_090870.1:16060016-16065016 GCF_036669935.1 Montipora foliosa | reverse complement strand
CGGGAATTCAAGTTGAGTAAAACACAAAAAAGTTTTTAAAAAGCACTGAACTTGTTTACTACATCCCCAGAGGCATGCAATTATCTAAAAAACCCACTCCTATTATTTCTATGCACAGAAACCTTAACTGTAACGTATTACTTTTATGATTTTCGACGGATAAGTAGATTAGGCTACATCAAGCTATGATGCTCGATCTATCGAAATTAGGGCATTTTGCCCTGCCTTTTTCTCCGAAACAAAGTTGGTGACCCCACAATTTTTTTCATTTTTAGAATGAAACAAATTTCAATGTGGAAAGATTTTCGCGCATACGTCGTTAATTTAGGGGAGAAAATGAAAATTTATCTCCAAGTTCTGACGTTGTCCATAAAACCTCAAATATGGCAATTTCACGTTGTTGTTTTGCAGACGACGACAAAGAAATGGACGGAATGAATGAAAAAAGCTCGTGCAGAGAGTGCAAAGCTATTGTTTTTGCCCACTAAGTATGCAAATTTGTGACGTTCTCGTTGCCGTCTCCGTTGTATGTGTAAAGAGAGCTTACAACCCTCTGAAAGACCATGGTGGCTTCTTCTAATGTTTGGTGAATTAAAATCTTTCCCATTGAGGCTGTTGGTATCGTTAGCCCAACTTTATTATTCCTTCCCTGGCAATCAAGGATGTGACCTCTCCTCAAATTGTCCCTTTGCTATTTTGTTATCTCGGCTTGTAATTCACTTATTGCATGATTTTGACAAGCAATTTTGTTTCTGTTTTATTTTATCTGAAAGACCGCCATAATTTAGAAGCAACTGCCGTCAGTATAGAAATCCTCTACAATACTGAATCTTTAAATCCCGATTCGTATAGTATTTGAAGTACTCCTGTTTATATATTCTTTAGTTTCCAATTTTGTTTTAGGATTTAAAATCGGATTAGGATTTTCTGTAGGAAACACAACTTTCAAGGAGTTAGATTTCAACTGGTGAAGTTCCCAACAGTAAATTTCATTTACTGTGGACGGTAATTTACTTTGAACTTGCAGCATTATTTATGCCATATTTTTGGCTGTGTAAAATAAGAAATGATCTATCTAAAATAAAATGTTTGCCTTGTAAAATAGTCTTGAGTAATTTTATTTCACATTTCATTATTTCTATCACTTGGACTAAGTACCTTTATTACTGCACCATTAAGTATGCAAAGAAGGGAATTATTTTTTATTATATATGGAAACATATAACACACCATAACACAAACCCGGTGTGGCAAACAAATCATGCATCAGTAGGGCTAACGCTCACATGGTTCATATGGGATAGAAATCGAGCACTTCACATTACACTCTTTTCAGTTGTACATTATTGAAATTTGTATTTTTATTTATGCGACCCGTATTTCTGTTGACACGAGTCGCGTAAGATGACGAAATCATTCCGAAATACGCGATTTTTCATTAGTCCAAGAGCGGCAGCGGCGCTTTATTCGTTCCAAATAGACTTTTTATTCGACTGGCCAGCTTTCTAGTATTGATTCCTCTGTAGCTTTTTGTCGCCCATTTCTTTCCCACTCGTTACTTCAAGCCAAATGACAGCATAAACAAAAGTGCACAAGGCATCTCGGTAGTTGCTGTTTATATGCAATAGATCCATGCATAAACAATTTACCCTTTACAGCTGGCGATCACATGGTAAAAAATCCGCCATACTGGAGAGCAAATTGCGCACAGGAACTTCCAAAGCAAAGCAACTTAATTTAAATTTTCTTTGTTTTAGACTCTTATACTTCTCTTTAAACTCTTTTTTGGGAGAGAAGTAGCGCGATGAGTGGTCCCGTAACTTTTCACATTTCGTCAACTACGGTGCCAAACAACTCGGAGTCCTTTCGTTGTATGATGTTGTCGGATGGCGAAATCTGGCTCAAGAGTTCAATCTTTGTTGAATGACGTTCCCGAGCATACTCTATAAGAGAATCTTTGTTTACATTTTTTGCCTCATCCAGAAATGCACGCAATGGCGAAAACGGCAACAATTCGCCAAAGTTTGACCAATGGCGAAAATGGTGACAATACACCAAATTTTACCCTAAGTTCCCAAAATTTGCATGTTGGCGAAAATGGCAAATATGGCGAATGTTCCTATGAGGTGACGAAGGGGCCCCATTCAGAGTGGTAATTTTGGCGATTTTGGCAAATTAGTAACTCTCCGTTCTTACTGCATGCATGTGTGTTTATACTTGAGGATGAAGAAAGTTCCATAGAAGAGTTCCATAGAAGATATTTTAAATTGAAAATGAAACCATTTATAAATTTCGTTGTGATCCTGACAGTCATGGGAAACACTTCATTAATGGGTCACTGAGTCGATCTGGGCAAAATTATATTTTGCCAAAACATGTCATATTAAAATAATGTAGTAAGATTCGCGCTGTTGACAGTAAAGAGTTTGGAATTAACACTTGTTTAAAAGAAGAAAAAACATTGTTTCAGTTTTGTGCTTGTTTCTTTACGCCACAGTCAGTCGTATAGATTGCACTAGTGTTTTTGCCTTGCGGCACTACTTGCTGATTCCTTTGAACATTTTTACGTTTTTGGTTTTTTTAAATTCACTTTTCTCTTTGCTCTATCGTCGTCGGCAATACTTAAAACAAAGGATATAATGGTGCCCATTTTACATGACTTCATTTGACTTACATTATTTTAATATGACATGTTTTGGCAAAATATAATTTTGCCCAGATCGACTCAGTGACCGGTTGATGAAGTGTTTCCCATGACTGTCAGGATCACAACGAAATTTATAAATGGTTTCATTTTCGCTTCAAAATATCTTCTATGGAACTTTCTTCCTCCTCAAGTATAAACACACATGCATGCCGTAAGAACGGAGAGTTACTAATTTGCCAAAATCGCCAAAATTACCACTCTGAATGGGGCCCCTTCGTCACCTCATAGGAACATTCGCCATATTTGCCATTTTCGCCAACATGTAAATTTTGGGAACTTAGGGTAAAATTTGGTACATTGTCACCATTTTTGCCATTGGTCAAACTTTGGCGAATTGTTGCCGTTTTCGCCATAGCGTGCATTTCTGGATGAGGCAAAAAATGTAAACAAAGATCGTCCTATAGAGTATGCTCGGGAACGTCATTCAACAAAGATTGAACTCTTGAACCAGATTTCGCCATCCGACAACATCATACAACGAAAGGACTCCGAGTTGTTTGGCACCGTAGTTGACGAAATGTGAAAAGTTACGGGACCACTCATCGTGCTACTTCTCTCCCAAAAAAGAGTTTAAAGAGAAGTATAAGAGTCTAAAACAAAGAAAATTTAAATTAAGTTGCTTTGCTTTGGAAGTTCCTGTGCGCAATTTGCTCTCCAGTATGGCGGATTTTTTACCATGTGATCGCCAGCTGTAAAGGGTAAATTGTTTATGCATGGATCTATTGCATATAAACAGCAACTACCGAGATGCCTTGTGCACTTTTGTTTATGCTGTCATTTGGCTTGAAGTAACGAGTGGGAAAGAAATGGGCGACAAAAAGCTACAGAGGAATCAATACTAGAAAGCTGGCCAGTCGAATAAAAAGTCTATTTGGAACGAATAAAGCGCCGCTGCCGCTCTTGGACTAATGAAGAATCGCGTATTTCGGAATGATTTCGTCATCTTACGCGACTCGTGTCAACAGAAATACGGGTCGCATAAATATTAATACAAATTTCAATAATGTACAACTGAAAAGAGTGTAATGTGAAGTGCTCGATTTCTATCCCATATGAACCATGTGAGCGTTAGCCCTACTGATGCATGATTTGTTGGCCACACCGGGTTTGTGTTATGGTGTGTTATATGTTTCCATATATAATAAAAAGATAATTCCCTTCTTTGCATACTTAATGGTGCAGTAATAAAGGTACTTAGTCCAAGTGATAGAAATAATGAAATGCGAAATAAAATTACTCAAGACTATTTTACAAGGCAAACATTTCGTTTTAGATAGATCATTTCTTATTTTACACAGCCAAAAATATGGCATAAATAATGCTGCAAGTTCAAAGTAAATTACCGTCCACAGTAAATAAAATTTACTGTTGGGAACTTCACCAGTTGAAATCTAACTCCTTGAAAGTTGTGTTTCCTACAGAAAATCCTAATCCGATTTTAAATCCTAAAACAAAATTGGAAACTAAAAAATATATAAACAGGAATACTTCAAATACTATACGAATCGAGATTTAAAGATTTAGTATTGTAGAGGAGTTCTATACTGCCGGCAGTTGCTACTAAATTATGGCGGTCTTTCAGATAAAATAAAACAGAAACAAAATTGGAACAAAAACTGTTTTGCTTTGCTTGTCAAAATCATGCAATAAGTGAATTACAAGCCGAGATAACAAAATAGCAAAGGGACAATTTTAGGAGAGGTCACATCCTTGATTGCCAGAGAAGGAATAATAAAGTTCGGCTAACGATGCCGACAGCCTCAATGGGAAAGCTTTTAATTCACCAAACATTAGAAGAAGCCACCATGGTCTTTCAGAGGGCTGTAAGCTCTCTTTACACACACAACGGAGACGGCAACGAGAACGTCACAAATTTGCATACTTAGTGGGCAAAAACAATAGCTTTGCACTCTCTGCACGAGCTTTTTTCATTCATTCCGTCCATTTCTTTGTCGTCGTCTGCAAAACAACAACGTGAAATTGCCATATTTGAGGTTTTATTGACAACGTCAGAAATTGAAGATAAATTTTCATTTTCTCCCCTAAATTAACGACGTTTGCGCGAAAATCTTTCCACATTGAAATTTGTTTCACTCCAAAAATGAAAAAAATTGTGGGGTCACCAACTTTGTTTCGGAGAAAAAAGCAGGGCAAAATGCCCTAATTTCGATAGATCGAGCACCATAGCTTGATGTAGCCTAATCTACTTATCCGTCGAAAATCATAAAAATAATACGTTAGAGTTAAGGTTTCTGTGCATAGAAATAATAGGAGTGGGTTTTTTAGATAATTG
>NC_090870.1:16027516-16050016 GCF_036669935.1 Montipora foliosa | reverse complement strand
TGGAAAAATAGCCGGTCATGCTATATGCTACGTGATTAAACGTACCTTGAAAAACTTTGACAAGCAGATCAGTCGAGCTTGAAAAACGAATGGAATATTTACCGCGCTTTCTCGGAATGCAACAAATTCCCTATAGGGGATACTTAATAATTGCTCCTCCCCAGGAATGACCGCGTCACACTTTGCTGAGTGCGTAATTATGCATGCATTATAAATGTTAATTATTGAGATGCATAAAACTTTTATTGACAAGCCAATAACACCTATAAATTTCGTTGTGATCCTGACAGTCATGGGAAACACTTTATCAACCAGTCACTCAGTCGATCCGGGCAAAATCATATTTTGCCAAAACATGTCAGGCCATCCCCCTTTTGTTTTTGTTTACCGTCGAATGCGTTTCCTGATATTAGGTCGGTCGGTCGGATTGAAAAAAAAAACCTAAAAAAAGATCATAAGCATTCTCGGAATCGGTGGCCTAGTACCCCGGCATCATAGCTGTGGAGCCAGGAAAACAACAAGACGTGAACCTAAAATCAATATGGCGGAAACGTTGGCGCATGTTGTGGCAAAATTAAGACAGCTTTGGAAAAAGGATCAACCACCGAAACTCCTGTGCGACATAAAAATGGCTTAAAAACGTCGTTAACTTTTTTTTTTTTTTTTTTTTTCGGAAAATGCCCAAAATTTGGGTCGGTCGGACGACGCCAAACGGAGTAAAAAAAAGAGGATGGCCTCGTATTAAAATAATGTAAGTCAAATGAAGTCATGTAAAATGGGCACCGTTATATCCTTTGTTCTAAGTATTGCCGACGACGATACAACGAAGAGAAAAGTGAATTTAAAAAACCAAAAACGTAAAAATGTTCAAAGGAATCAGCAAGCAGTGCCGCAAGGCAAAAACACTAGTGCAATCTATACGACTGACTGTGGCGAAAAGAAACAAGCACAAAACTGAAACAATGTTTTTTCTTCTTTTAAATAAGTGTTAATTCCAAACTCTTAACTGTCAACAGTGCGAATGTTACTTTGAGTCTCAAAAATAGCCATTATATGGCCAAATGGGCGAAAGCCTTATGGCAAAGACTAATTTGCGAACTACACAGCACCTTGATATTTTCGTATTATATGATTAACTCAGCCGCTGCCCTTCCGGATAAATTAATTACGGTTAGTGTTTTCTGGTAAAGGAAAAATACGAAACAGCTGTTGAAAATCGGGATGAAATTCGCATTTCTTTGAATTACGTAAGAGTTAGTCAACAATTGTAATATAGAGCGAGACGAAAAACTCTGGCATGTGGATTTTGAAAGCGAAAACTTTCAGTGTCCATCAGTGAAATTATCTTTTAAAGGAATCGAAATTATTTTGCAGGCCCGTTTTTCTGATTACGTATTCGTTCACGCAAGTGCGGTCTCAGTGTAGGATTAGGGAGTTTTAGAAACGACGACGGGAACGGCAACGCGAACGTCATCTAAAAACATAAATTCGCGTTATTGCAATCACTTCAAGACTATGTCAAGCTTTTTAATATGACAAAGGTGTAGCAGTCCCTCGGAATAAAAGGGTTATGAGCGGCGTAAGGCCGTTCGCGCTAATTGTTTGTGCACAACTTTTACTGCGCAGGTAATGCGACTGTAATACGTAACGAGAAGGGTTTCGTTTTTACAAACGTTGGCCGTGTAGCACTTATATTTCAACAGCCTTCACTGATTAGAGTGTAATGCGAAGTGCTAGTTTTGTACCCCATATGTACCATGTAAGCGTTACTCTGACCAGGATGGGAATTGAACCCACAACCTTCTGGTTAGATCACCACTGCTCTACCGACTGAGCTTCAAGGTCAGACGGGAGCTGGCCGTGGGAACTGAAGATGATAAAGTCACGGCAATGAACATGTACAAGTACAAGAAGGGTTAGTTTTATACGTTTTTACAATCGTTGGCCGTGTAGCACTTATATTTCAACAGACTTAACTATTAGAGTGTAATGTGAAGTGCTAGTTTGTACCCCATATGAACCATGTGAGCGTTAGCCCTACTATTGGAAATGGGCCTACACAAGGACCCACGACCTTCGGGTTAGATAACAACTGCTCTACCGACTGAGCTACAAGGTCGGACGAGAGCAGGCCGTGAGAAAGGAAGGGTTACGTTTTTACAAACGTTGACCGTGTAGCACTTATCTTTCCACAGGCTTAACTGATTAGAGTGTAATGTGAAGTGCGCTAGCACTTATACTTGTTTTTATTACGTTACGAAATTCTTAGTTCAAAATAAATGCATGTTTTTGAAGTTCTTTTCCTTTACTTTCATGAAAATAGAGCAGAATTATCTTCTCGTACTAATCCACTTAAATAGTGCGGACCTACGAGGAAACAGTGGGAGATTATATTTCACAAAAACCACACTCCAGAAGATGAGAAAGACGGCAATGGTGAGATGTGATACAAAAAACTAAGCAAATAAAGATAACGCCTCCTTGAAACTTCGTTGCAATGCTCCAGAAAGTTTATTTTCATCGATCGATCCTGTCCTGGGTTTCAGTCCTTCCCCGACTAAATTCTCCAAGAGTTTCGCAACATGACATCAATTTTACTCTTTTAGATCATGGGTCACCGCTATTTCTTAAGACATGAATCATTTGCTCTTCTTAAAATCTACAAAATATGATGGAATGAAAAAAATCACAATGTAAGAAGTTATCTATTTAAAATTTTTTCTTTCCTTGTGTCCGGAGTTCCGGAAGTGGTTACAACGGGAAGTGCTTGCAAAAACGCTCGTTGAGGTTTTACTCTACTGTTGACGACATCCCCAGAGGCATTCAATTATCTAAAAAAAAAAACCCACTCCTATATTTCTATGCACAGAAACCTTCACTCTAACATATTTTTTTTATGATTTTTGACGGATGAGTAGATTATGCTACATCAAGCTATGATGACCTATCTATCGAAATTAAGGCATTTTTCCCTTGCCTTTTTTTCCAAAACAAAGTCGGTGACCCCCCAATTTTTTTTCATTTTTGGAATAAGTAATTTATGACCTAAGTTCAGGTGAGAAATGAAACAAATTTCAATGTGGGGAGATTTTCACGCGAACGTCCTTAATTTAGGGAAGAAAATGAAATTTATCTCCAAGTTCTGATGTTGTCCATAAAACCTCGAATATGGCAATTTCACGGCGTTATTTTGCAGACGACGACAAAGAAATGGACAAAATGAATGACAAATGCCTGTGCTGAGCGTGCAAAGCTATTGTTTTTGCCCACTAAATATGCAAATTTGTGACGTTCTTGTTGCCGTCCCCGTAGTCTTTGCAAAGAGAACTTACAGCGCTCTGAAAGACCATGGTGGCTTCTTCTAATGTTTGGTGTATTAAAAGCTTTCCCATCGATGCTGTTGGCATCGTTAGCAGAACTTTATTATTCCTTCCCTGGCAATCAGGGATGTGACCTCTCCTCAAATTGTCCCTTTGCCATTTTGTTATCTCGGCTTGTAATTCACTTATTGCATGATTTTGACGAGCAAAGCAAAACAGTTTTGTTCCAATTTTGTTTCTGTTTTATGTTATCTGAGAGACAGCCATAATTTAGAAGCAACTGCCGGCAGTATAGAAATCCTCCACAATACTGAATCTTTAAATCCCGATTCGTATAGTATTTGAAGTATTCCTGTTTATATATTCTTTAGTTTCCAATTTCGTTTTAGGATTTAAAATCGGATTAGGATTTTCTGTAGGAAACACAGCTTTCAAGGAGGTAGATTTCAACTGGTGAAGTTCCCAACAGTAAATTTCATTTACTGTTTACGGTAATTTATTTTGAACTTGCAGCATTTATTTATGCCATTTTTTTGGCTGTGTGAAATAAGAAATGATCTATCTAAAATGAAATGTTTGCCTTGTAAAATAGTCTTAAGTAATCTTATTTCATATTTCATTATCTCTATCACTTGGACTAAGTACCTTTATGACTGCACCATTAAGTATGCAAAGAAGGGAATTATCTTTTATTACGTATGGAAACATATAACACACCATAACACCAACCCGGTTTCACTGGCGAAAAATGTCTGTTTGGCCGAGGCCTTGTCATGTGACTTCAATACCTCAAATCAAACATGGCTGCCATTGGGTGTTTTATATTAGATCTCCGTCGACAAAAAAGCCCTTTTTCAGGCCCGTAAAACGGACGAATGTTTGACTGCATAGTGCGTTTCTATGCCAGCGAGATTCTCTTTTAAGCCACCAGTGCTACGAGGGAAGTTTCTTTAATAATTGCAAGGTCAACGCGAATCTCGGTTGCTGTGGCAGTGTTCGAGTGGAAATTCGTTTGTGGAGCTTACCGGCTAATGGATTACCACCTTGATTTCATTTCATGCGTTTATCTTTTAAAAAGTGGAACAAAAAAGATACCACTATATTTCCAAGTGGTTTCTCTTCCAACTAAATAGTTACTGTTTCCGCGGGGGCCCGCATCTAACAGAAAATGTTAAGATTTTCGCTTTTTTTCTCAAAATAAGTTGTTAAAATTGCCATTCAAGTGGTCCATAGAGGCAAATTTATTAAGACCTAGGAGAAAATTTAGAAATGTATTTTAGTCGTTCAAAAATAAATTTTTAAAGTGAATTTAGCAGTGATAATAACCAAAATCATACTTAACATGTCGTAGCACCTCATATTGGGTATACTAGAAGGAAACCTTTTAGTTGCAATTATATTTTGTTATCGTTGTTCCAAGCAAAATGCCAATCGTTTGCTTCCCTCCATATTATAGAAAAAAACATAGATTAGGTTAACTCTGAATAGCCGAAACAACAATACCGGTATTCCAAGTTGAAAATTTGATTCAGAAATCCAGCTCACCAGCAGGGGGGGGTTTACTGTAACAAAATACTACTACAGCTAATAATACGATTTCATCACATTGTAGTGGGTTAATGTGACAACAAAAATAATTAATCAAGAATTGGTTTTATCTCCCAGCAATAAAACTGCAGGAGGATATAAAATAAGGTATATTCAAAGTTTAGAAAACGTGTTGAAGGTGATTCAGTGCTATTATCCAAAACAAATTTCATGCTGGCCTACTAAATACTTCCAGTGTAATAAATTATTTAACCTCTTTGTGGACTCTGGTTGCAACACAGTGGTTTCAATCATTTAAATTAAATCCCCTTCCATAACTTCATATTTCTGAAATAATTGTTCAAAGTCATTGACCAAAAGCATACAAAGCTACATTTCAAAGGGGCATAATCCCATGTTGGAGTTTTCTGGAGAAGACTTTCACAGAAATAACTCCTGTTACCTTTCCATATGTAAAAATTATTTCAACATTAGGTGCAATGAATTTTTAGCAATTGCTTTAAAAAATACTAATCATTCTTACCATTTCCAAGGATGAATAAATTAAAGTTGAATGCTGTAAGTGTAAGAAGGAAAAAAAAAGTGGCATATTTTTTCAATCTGTAATCTATTTCCATTCTTGATTTAGTCCACGGATAGTATTAAATAATGCTGGTAAAGTAAACAAACTGCCCCAAGGGGGGCTCCCTTACAAAAATGACCGATGTTCTTTTTTTCTTTTTACTGCTGCTGCAGTACATTTAAGGCTTATATCAATCTGAAAAATGACTGGAACTGTAAGACAATTTGGTACATGAGCAAATAACTTTTACTTATGAATAATTCATAAGTAAAACTTATTTGCCAGTCATTTGTCACTTTAGAACTGGTTCCTCTAAGGGGTCAGATTTCTTTAGCCTACGTCCACAAAACAAGGTTCTGTTACCTTTAAGGGTTGTTTCTAAAAAAATTCCAATACGTGGCCTGCCATTTTTATAGGGAAAACCCCTCCTAAGCAAATGCATCCTCATGTTTGGATTCCCATTGATTTAATGACTTTAATGATATAGGCAAATTTGTTCTACAATAATACTCAAATACTACTATAGTCTTCACAGTTTACTCCTCGAGACACCAACTTCAACTTTGATACTTTGTTCTAAAAGCCAAAGCAATGCAAAGCAAAGCATGGTGGAGTTGATGATTAATCACTTGTTTTGGTTCAAATCAAGAAAAAGAAAATCAAACTAATAATAGTACTTTAACCCTTTCACCCCTAAACCGGCCTTACTTAGCATTTTACTCTGTCTAACACCAGACGATTTTACTTGTCAATGGGGAATCCCCAGAAGTCAATGGCTTAATCACTCACTAAAAAATGTCCCAATAAAATATTATGTTCCACTAACGACCAAAACTGTACTACTAATTTGAATTACAGCTAAGGTCTGTCAAATTTCCATCCGACTTTCACCTGACAGCTCTTACAGTACTTCTCAACATAAAGAAAATAAATCCTGTGGACTTAAACATTCCCAAATAGAAATGCTGTATATTCCAAATATCGTTACGTAAACTCTTCAAGATTTACCTGCGTCAGGAACTTCAAATCAATGAATATTTGGAATAATTTTCCTGGACTCCTGCAAACTATGTGCACTTTTTAATGGTTTGCCCTTTAAAAGTAACACTCAGAAATAATAATGTAAATACAACTGACGCTGTTTTGCCTTATCTACAAGACAAGACAACAATATTCTATATTCAAACACAATCAATATTAAAGCAATAATACATGCTTGTGGGGTCATGTGCTAACTATAATGAAGATACACTACAGGAAATAAAACATTAAAACTAACTATGCGACAGACATAGGATATCTACACATAAGGGATAAGAAAAATAAATCAATTGCTATCCAAAGATCATATTGCAAATACACCAATAGGTATCGGTTGATTGACAAGTTCCTTGTGCAAAATGGTAGAGAATGTTTGAAGTCCATCAGGACCAAGATGAGAAGTTATGATAAAACCTCTAAACATATTTTTTACCAAAATTATTTTACTGCCATCAAACCCAATGAGACCTTTAATGCATGGGACATTGTTTCTAGCTGCAGCTCCAAATCACATAATATATTAATAGATTTTTCCATCTAAGAAAGGAACAAACATGTGGGGTGTAACCAAAAAAAGTCCAAGGCAATAAAGCTTCCTTTCAGCCTTTTCAGAAAAAAAAATATCCACTGCCAACCATACTTGACTCAAAACAGATTCCTTGATCCAACAACACATGAAAGTCCCCTAAAACCAAAATTACATCATTAATGCTTCCAGAAAACAACAGTCTAAAAAAAAAAAAGATTTGGAAAACAGTCACGAACCTGAATCTATAGATATCTATATAAATCTGTACCTACACTTCTGTTCTTCCAAACATTGTTTTAACTAACATGGATTTTGATTTGGATTTTAAACTCAAATTAATTGCAAATCCATAACTTGGTAACTACTTGAACTCAAGGATCGTTGAGTTGTGACTGCTAAAAAGTATAATAACTCAGACATTCACCAGAAAAGGGAACATAAATGACCTTAAAAGCAGCTATTTAAAATATTTGCTACTAGGGTTACGTTCCCAATGACACAATCACATTCAAAATCAAATTGACATCTGATCGAATCATTGATCATTCATGTAGAGGTGCCGATCGTAAGTGAGTAACGCAGAAAAAAGTAACCTTCACGTTGAACAATATTGCCATTTCCCTGCCACCTGGTACAAGCCAATTCACACATGAACGGAAACTTAAGGAATCCTCCTTCCTGCACATTACAGTAACTTTTTGTACCCGGTGGCAACAAACTTTCCACATTAAAAATTGCGTAGAAAACTCACCTGTTTCGCAGCTCTTATCCCCCGAAATAAAATTTTCCAGGAGCAAATTTTCCGAGGATGCTGGTTGGATTGGACTTGCAAACGTTTTACCCAACATAGACGTTCTCTAAGAATACATTCCACTTGAAACTGGCGTTAAAACTAGCCTTGATCGCTCTAAAAAAGACAGAAACCAACAAGCTACCGATTCTCAAACAGCAGCCATTTTTCTGTTCTTCTTGGGAGTGCTTTTTTCATGAGAGCCAATGATAGTCCCGGAAACGTATCACGTGCCATTTTGCGCAACTCATGCGCAGACATTTTTCGCCAGTGAACAAACCGGTATTGCCAACAAATCATGCATGCGCACAACCATTTCACCCGATTAATAGCCCTTATTCACGATAGCCGCCATGTTGGTTTTCATATTGTCATGCAAATTAACCATGTGTTATGCTGGGGGGCAAACATTGAAAAAAGGTAAATTGCGGAAATTCGGCTCAACGAAATATTGAAATAACATTGCAAAAAGTCCATTTTAGTATTTAGAATTAAGTACCTTTTATAAATTTTTTCTATCTTTTGATTGCCTTTGACATTTTGACTTTCTACTTCGTTATCTGCTCATTTTTCACTAAAAAGCGTCGAAGTAACTTGTGTAATGATTGTATTTTACTGCTTAGGTGATAAACATTCAATGAACGTGAAACAAATCATTTGTGTGGCTAAGGTGTCCGTTATAACCTCTCGAACTTGGGTTGTTCGCCCTCTAAGAAATGTGTAGCTAATTTGCATGATAGTAGCAAATCCAACATGACAGCCATCGTGAATAAGGTCTAACTGTCTTAAAAAAAGCCAACAGAATACCCGATTCGGAAATCATTGAAAATATTTCCTGTGTATAGATTCTTTCGCTTCAAATTCCATTTTAGGATTTAAAGTGGGATTAGGATTTTCTTTAGGAAACACAACTTTCGAGTAATTAAATTTCAACTGGTTGAGTTCCCAACTTACAGGTCGCGCTATCGTCGAATTTAATTCAGATGAATTTAATTCCAGGTCCTACTTTAAAATATATTCAACGATAAAGCGACGTCTAAAGGCAGTTCAATTCGTCTGTTAAATTGAATTCGTCTAACACGCTTTATCCGTCTTAAGAAGACGGATAAGATATTTCCATTGACGAGTAAAATCGTCTGGCGTTAAACAGAGTAAACTACGAAGGCTGGCCCGAGGCTGTTCAGGCCGGTTTGGGTGTAAAGTGTCGTGTAAAGTGTCATCCGTTATTTTCGTACATTATTAATTATGCCTCTGACCAGGTGCATTGCATTCCGGCTGAGAAAAAAATGCGACCATAATTCGACCCATTAATTTCGACGCGTAAAACCATGGTACAATTAATGTCGACGGAAGGACGAATTTAATTGGAATTAAGATAAATTCGTCTGAGATAGCGCGACGTACAACTAGGCCTAAAATTGGTCTTTTTAAGTGGTAAGTTTATGCACGGTAAATTACTTTGAAGTTGACACGTTATTAAGCCATTGTTTTGGTTATTTTCGTACATTATTAATTATGCCTCTGACCAGGTGCATTGCATTCCGGCTGAGAAATAAATTCGACCATAATTCGACCCATTAATTTCGACGCGTAAAACCACGGTACAATTAATGTCGACGGAAGGACGAATTTAATTGGAATTAAGATAAATTCGTCTGAGATAGCGCGACGTACAAACTAGGCCTAAAATTGGTCTTTTTAAGTGGTAAGTTTGTGCACGGTAAATTACTTTGAAGTTGACACGTTATTAAGCCATTGTTTTGGTTATTTTCGTACATTATTACTCATGCGCAGTAAGCGCATGAGGTATAAAATGCCCTCCATTTCTTGTTTTCCGTGTCACATTAGTGCATGGAAATTTATGCTTGCATAAATTTACAGACTATAACTTTACGTGGGGCGGAGGGTAGGAGATTATTCAAAACAATTAATAGCTGCTGAAAAATGCATTGTTGAGTCAGAAAAATTAATAGAAAGACTTGAAAAAAAGTATTAGAGTCTTAAAATGTATGTATGCTTGGAATATCAGTCCATTGTGCATGACAAAATAAAGAGTGCGTGTTTGAAGAAATCAACCATCCCTCTCATGTTTCAAGCCCTTAAGTAGACTTACCAAAATTCCACCTCACGAGAATCCCGGGAGAAAATGTTTTGGCGAGCGAAGCGTGATTTTTCGGACGCGAATCTACACGAGACGAAGGACTTTTGAAAGTCTAGCCCTTAAGATGTGTCATTTTCTCTTGGATGTGCATGGTCGCCGCCCGAATCATCGCATCTTGACTGTTCAAACTTTGTGATTGCAGTCGCGGTCGTACGGCCCGGGTCGTACGGATCGACCTGTTAGAATAAATCTTTTTCGATTGTGGAGCCAAAGGTAAGTTGTTGACATTAAAGACAAAATTATATTTTTTTTTTCAAATATATTTTACAAATAAACACTTTGCACGAGTGCGAGGATCGACATAAAGGTCATTCAAACTGATCTCCATCAACATGCCGGTCATCTCAGCTCCTAGTGATCTTTGAGAACCTTAGGGCAGCTTTGAGCGAAACTGAGACTACCTGAGAAAAAACTGATCCGACTTTTAACAATCTGAACTACTGTTGTTGTCAGTATGGGCATACGACGAAGTCAAAATGGGGAATTCTTTCAGAAATACAGACTAGTCGTTGATATGCATTCTGTTTACGCGTATTTGGTGGCAAAGGAATTTAGAGGATGCTTCAAGGGGAAATTCTGGTTTTCTGTCTTACTTTTGTTTTACTTAGAGGCCATTTATGTGCCAGTATTGAAAAGTTTGGTTCACATTTATGAAATGTAACAAATTAATCATCTGTGGCTTTACAAAGATCTATTTGTATCGCTTTTACATTCCTGAGTTAATTCGACTCGCAAATGACGTACAAACAACCCAGGTCCAGGAATTGTTGATCCAACTAAAACTATTGCCCCACCACACAGTACGGCAAATGTAGACACACAATGTGTCAATGTCTCTGTCGGCACTTGTTTAAAATTTCAGGAATCCAATAACCTCTTCATCTGACTTGGTTCAAATTATAAACATTAGGAATAGTATGTAATCAGCTTTGTCACAATAATGCAAACAGGGACTGCGACCTATTTTTGACAGATTTGCCTGTTATGGTTATAACTTAAGCTACTTTAATTATCAGTTGACATACAGTGATAGTTATAGTGGTTTTCTAAATAGTGCACTAATCCTATAATTTCAGACTTTCCTTATGTTATATCAATGTTAGCTGCCTTTGATTGTTTGCTCATGGATAATTATCATGCATATATTTTAACACTTGAACTTTACACAGTAGCAATATACTGTCTGCCTAATGGGAGGTGTAAATTTTTTTACTCTCATAGCAGAGATTCATTAGGTATGGGACCCATTTGCAACATGTACTTCAATTGAAATAGATTCATTAATGAATTTGGTACAACATTTTCAGAATATATGTGCACAAACATCTGTTACTTATGAGATTAAAATGTGTTAACATTATTAAAATGTAAAGCAACAGTGGAAGCATTGTTCATTAATTATATGTTCGAAACCAAAATTTTAGACCCAAGGAGCACTTAAATGATGTTTATCTTTGTTCTTGCAAAGAATGTCCTGGTGTGTCATTTTATTCTATTTTGTTTTTCCACCTCAAAAGTATTGTAACTATTGCACCTCTCAAACAGTTGATATTATCATTGAGAATGGAAGAGCAATTTATCAGAAATGTTACTCCAGCAAAATATGTTTTTATTTCTGATTTTCTAAAGAAATTAGACATAGGCCGCTGGCCATGTAAAAGTTATTCATAGAGCAAGATGTCAGGGAAATTTATCTTGTACATTTATGTGGTTCCCAGTAAACAACAGCTTACAACTGCCATTTTGGATAATAAGGAAAGTAGCTCATGCTTTTTGATGTGAATATCTAGCTACTGCATTAGTTGTGTTTTCCAGTGGTATGCAAAGCAAAAGATGAATTACCACGTTTTTGTATACAATAGTTCTGAACCAAAACATGTAACAAATGTATTTTCAAGTGTAGATTCTGTTATTGATCTCTTATGTTCTATTATTCAAAGTAAATTTAATTGTGAAGCAAACTATGAGGTTGCATTCAAATATAGAAAGGAAACAAATAATAAGAAAGCATAAATTATCTACTTCAGAAATTGCAGCAAACTGGAAGAAAGAGGAGAGAAATTTGCAGCCCAATGGACCCAGAGAAAAAATAAGAACTTCCTTCAAATTGTTTTGAAAAGTACAGGTCTATGGACCCATCTTAAAAAACAGACTCTTTCAAATAAAGATGAGAAGTATAGGTCAATGAACTCACATGATAAAGAGTAACTTCTCTCAAATAGATTCTTGTAACACCTATATACTGTACCTTTTTTGTGGTGTATAATAAAGTTGTTATTATTATTATTATTATTATTATTATTATTATTATTATTATTATTATTATTATCATTATCATTATTAAACTGTCAACAAAGGTGCAAATAACCTGGCAGCGCATGAGTAAAGGCTACTTAGAGCCTCTTGTTAATTATGCCTCTGACCAGGTGCATTGCATTCCGGCTGAGAAATAAATTCGACCATAATTCGACCCATTAATTTCGACGCGTAAAACCATGGTACAATTAATGTCGACGGAAGGACGAATTTAATTGGAATTAAGATAAATTCGTCTGAGATAGCGCGACGTACAAACTAGGCCTAAAATTGGTCTTTTTAAGTGGTAAGTTTGTGCACGGTAAATTACTTTGAAGTTGACACGTTATGAAGCCATTGTTTTGGCTTTGTCAAATAAGAAATGATCTATCCAAATGAAATGTTTGCCCTGTAAAAATGGTCTATAGTAATTTTACTTCAGTCTATATCACGTGAACTAAGTATGCTTACTGCACAATTACGTCTGCAAAGAAAGAAATTGTTTCCCATTATAATTGGAACATCCTCACTACAAGAAAGCCTTTTAATATAAATAATCCTACAAGCTGCATCAAGTTGAATGAGTCTTGATAGACGCTGAATAAGTAAATCCAGTGGATCACGAAAATTTCAAGAATGAAGTCAGAAAAGGTTGCTCTTCTCTTCATAGCCTTTTTTGTCGTGTCTCTCGTGCACGAAGCTCATTGTATTGAGTTTCCGCCGAAAAATGAATTGGTAAGGCAATAATTACACTTGCTTAAAAGTTTTTTACTGTTGAAATTAGCTGAGTACTGATCATGAAGGCCGCGGACTGAACCATGTTGAAGACTCTTTACTGCATGGAACTTTCAAGTTGTATGGGTCATTTTCAGAAAGTCTTCCATTTTGAATTGATTAAGTCTAAGTGCACTTCTTCGTCACCATAATTTCATAAGATAGACGGTCGGTTAACAGGGAACTTTGCTTGACTGTATGGACCAGTGTGAAAATAGCGTATTTAAATGTGTTACGAACTTCCAAGCCGTGAACGCACAGTTGAGATGTCCTCCCATCGGTTGAGCAAGTCAATTGGGTTGCGAGCTTTGTCAAAAGGGATAGTTTTTAGTATTTATGATTTTGCATCAGACAATGAAAATCATCTGAAAAATGGTATAATTGCCCATTTTTAACGGATTTTTATTCTAAAAAGGTCACCTAGAATTTTTGGGAGCCTTTTTTCTGGCTAAAATTTTCGAAAAGGTAAGTTTTGATCCCTATAATTTTCGGATCAGTAGACTTTCAGCTAGGAAATCCGAACAGATGAAAAATTTCTAGGGGATATGCCTATATCTACCGTTTAAATACTAAAATATGTTTGACAATGCTATGTTTAAGTGGTTTTGAACTATATTCTCGTTGGGTGCCCCTATATGTTTAGCCGCCGGTTTCAATCAATCATAGAGCTGATATATATGCTTGCTTTTGCAGAAAGGAGTGGTAGAGGAACGGCGCCGGAGTGTCTGCGCTGTGGCAAGGAACTTGGGCTGTGATTTGACCCACAAGAGGAACCAAGATACTAATTACGTGAACTGACACCACCAGACCGATCATCAGTTGACCATGAACCTGTAACGGATGAGAAAACGTGCAGTTTATAACGTAGCTTACAAACAAAACTATGTATAGAATGTAGATCTCGAGAAATAAAAGAATAATTTCAGTGTCGTTGAATATGGTGGAAGCAGAGGATTGCCGCATTCCTTGTTTAATTGCATGCTTTTGTCCTTGTTTCAAAGAGGAATTGGAGGAACATTATGCAAAGTGGAAACTAGACTTTCCCCCGAAAAAAAATATTGCTCATCCGAAACTGCTAAGTGACCTTTTAAGTGCCAAAAATTGCAAAAATACCGGCTTCCGAAAACGCAAAGGACTACTTTTCCCTGGTTGCGAATCTTTTAGGTGATCATTTTAGTAAAGTAATCTGTAGCTGTCTGGCAACGGAGAACCGAAATTCTTAGAACAGTTTTAAAAAGAGGTTTGTCCAATGCACACGAACTGAGTCGGGTCGACTCTTTGGTGAAGACGACCCGTCAAGCGGAAGTCGGGTCGTAGTGTTTGTGGAAGTAAAGTAACGGGAAGTTGCCATTTTAAAGAAGATTCGAGTAACTTTATGAAAATGGTGACGGGTCGTAAGGACCTGTCTAGTTCGTGACGTGCCGTCATTTGAAAACTCGACCCGACTATTGGAAATGTCAGGTAGCGAGGGACTTAGAAAAAAATCATCGTGTATTTGTGAAGATAGTGGAGGCGGTGAGGCCGGCTGAAAATGTTGACGGGTCGTGACGACCCGTCTAGTTCGTGTCAAGCCGTCATTTGAAAAGTCGACCCGACTTTTGGAAATGTCAGGTGGTGAGAAGAAGATAATGTGAGGATGGTGTGAAGAAGAAGAAGAAGATGGTGTGAAGATAATCGAGGCGGTGAAGCCGCCTGGAAATGTTGAGGGGTCGTGACGAGCCGTTTCTTGAAAGGTCGAACTGATTGTTGGAAATGGTGAGAGACTTAGAAAAATCGTGTATGTGAAGATACTGGACTCTTTGAGGCCGGCTGAAAATGTTGACGGGTGGCGAAGTCATTTGAGGTTGTGATGTCAATCCACCGGGACACAGTTGTTTCGTTATTCATATTTATGTTACTCGTTTGCGATCGTCGCGTAATTTTGAAGCGCTAGCCTTTAAGGTGAAACACAAATTAAACATTTTAAAGACAGGATAGTAAGTACGGCGGGTGTGAGATTAAAATTGTGGCTGGAAACGAATTTGGCAAGACTTTGTTGTAGGTTTATTATTGTATTTGGTCCCCTGCGAGTTATGTTGTGAGGTATCGGTATAGCCCAAAATTGATGATTTTGCCATTTTAGTTTTTGATCTTCCCAGGTACACCTCTTTGAATTTTTTCAATGAGGTGTTTTCTTCTAGACAGAGTTAGAAAGGAAAACGACTCTACGAATAAATTATCTTAAATTAGAAGCTGTCCACAAATGGCTTTATGTCTCAAAACTCAAATGCAAATTTCATCGAATGAGGCGCACGATTTCAGTTCGTTTACAGCGATTTTTCATCCCTTTCCGCTGAAATTTGGCAAGAATGTTGCCCGATAATGTGGCAAAAAATCCGTGTCGGGGAGTATTTATTTGTTGCCTCCTTCGAAAGTAATGAGTATTTAAGAAAAGGTACTGCGCGTTTTATAAAAGGTTAAGGCCATCCCCCTTTTTTTTTTTGTTTACCGTCGAATGGGTTTCATGATATTGGGTCGGTCGGTCGGATTAAAAAAAAATGCTAAAAACAAAAATCATAAGCATTCTCGGAATCGGAGGCCTGGTACCCCGGCATCATAGCTGTGGAGCCAGGAAAACAACAAGACGTGAACCCAAAATCAATATGGCGGAAAAGTTGGCGGATGTTGTGGCAAAATTAAAATCAAGACAGCATGGGAAAAAGGATCAACCACCAAAACTCCTGTGTGACATAAAATGGCTTAAAAACGTCGTTTAATTTTTTTTTTTTTTTTGAAAAACTCCTAAATTTGGGTCGGTCGGACGACGCGAAACGGAGGAAAAAAAGGGGATGGCTTAAAGTTTAACAGTGAATAAAAACAAACCAGATATGTAATCAAAATGCCTCGACACGGTTTTTTAGATGAAGGTGTGAAGAAAACGTAGTTTCCGGTTAAATTTTGACCGGAAACGAACTCAATTTGTGAAACTACATACTTTTTGGAAAATGATGGCTATTTTAGGAAAGGTATTTTATTTCTTGCCTTAAGTCTACTAATAATCGGGATCTAAAATTCCTAAGTTTCCAGAAAATATATACTTTATTGGGGTTTTTATGAAACGTGTGACCGTGAAGCAGCGACAACGCGAGGTTGTCATTTGGGGTGTACTGCATGATATTTAAATGACGCAAAAGTCATGAAATGACTTGTTATGCTGCGTTCTTCCAACAGATTAGCATTCCGTTTTTCATGAAGAATTTAAATCTGTTGACGACTTCGACGCGTTTAGGTGATTAATATTGGACAATAGTTTTGAAGTTCTTTATTTGCTTGGTTAGCAATCATGCTGGTTTACGGTTTATTTGTGGATGTTCTGCAACGTGAATGCATAATTTCTTGAGGCCGGACATGGAGTAGAAAATGCGGGCCGTTGTTTGTACATATTTTGGGCGTATGTGTTTTAATGAGTTAGACATGGTTAAACATGAAACGTTAGTGATGCATTGGTATATTTGTTAATTTAAACACAGGCAAATTATTTTGTCAGTTAACTTTCAGGCTACCGAGATGCAACTTGTTTTGCCTGCCATGCACTTTTCTCAACAGCAACGGTGAATTGGTTCTTCTCTGATTTTAAAGTAATCCATTTTTAAGTTTTATACTTATGGAACTCGATAACTGAGGAATAAAACTCAACAGCTATTACACCTTCGAACATCTGCTTCCCTAGTTCCCCGGTTAAACATGAAACGCGTTAGTGATGTACTGGTGTATTTGTTAATTTAAACACAGGCAAATTATTTCTCAACTTTCAGGCTGCCGAGATATATTTTGTTTTGCCTGGCATACAGTTTTCTCAACAGCAACGGTGAATTGGTTCTTTTCTAATTTTAAATCAATCCATTTTTAAGTTTTATACTCATGGAACTCGATAACTGAGGAATAAAACTCAACAGCTATTACACCTTCGAACATCTGCTTCCCTAATTCTCCGGTTAAACATGAAACGTTAGTGATGTATTGGTATATTTGTTAATTTAAACACAGGCAAATTATTTTGTCAGTTAACTTTCAGGCTACCGAGATGCAACTTGTTTTGCCTGCCATGCACTTTTCTCAACAGCAACGGTGAATTGGTTCTTTTCTGATTTTAAAGCAATCCATTTTTAAGTTTTATACTTATGGAACTCGATAACTGAGGAATAAAACTCAACAGCTATTACACCTTCGAACATCTGCTTCCCTAATTCTCCGGTTAAACATGAAACGTTAGTGATGTATTGGTGTATTTGTTAATTTACACACAGGCAAATTATTTCTTAATTTTCAGGCTACCGAGATATAACTTGTTTTGCCTGGCATACACTTTTCTCAACAGCAACGGTGAATTGGTTCTTTTCTGGTTTTGAAAGCAAACCATTTTTAAGTTTTATACTCATGGAACTCGATAACTGAGGAATAAAACTCAACAGCTATTACACCTTCGAACATAATTGTCCGGTTAAACATGAAACGTTGGTGATGTATTGGTGTATTTGTTAATTTAAACACAGGGAAATTATTTTGTCAGTTAACTTTCAGGCTACCGAGATGCAACTTGTTTTGCCTGGCATACACTTTTCTCAACAGCAACGGTGAATTGGTTCTTTTCTGATTTTAAAACAATCCATTTTTAAGTTTTATACTTATGGAACTCGATAACTGAGGAACTGGGAAATTTAGAATGCCCAATTATAGCTGTGTAAAATTTCACTCCGGGCTAATTGATTTCCCAGCATCTCACAGGGAGGCACATTCAATATTAATCACAGACTTATCATTTTCCTAGCTGCTATCATGATATCCTGATATCATGAAATTGAACCTAACAGCAATTGTTTTACCTCAACGTTTGAGCGTGAGCCTGTATACCGGGAAGGCTTCCATTACCGAATTTCCCGACGTCAACATTGTTTACCTTGCCTCCATAACTCGTTTGAAAACATGAATACAGAAATCCATGACATTCAGACGAAGACTGCTCAATTAATCCCCCCACAGAGGCCAACCAAAGTTATTCCGTAAGCTTCGTCCACGTTTTTACCAGAATTTCGGACGGCGAGTGTAATCTACAGGTCGCAGGTCACAGGTTGCAGGTCATTGTTTCACCAATACAGAAAGTATCCTAAACATTCTTAAAAGCTAACCTTAGGCCTAATTAGCCTAAACAAAAGTTTTTAGGCCTAAGGTTAGCTTTTAAGAATGTTTAGGATACTTTCTGTATTGATGAAACAATGACTGCAACCTGTGACCTGCGACCTGCGATCTGCAGATTAGACCCGCCGAATTTCGGAACCTGATCACCATTTTCCCGCAAAAAATTACCGACTTGAGGGCGACAAATCTCTCTTCGAAAGAGCTGAAAAAACTTTCCTTCGACAAATTGGCTAACATTTTACCCTGGATGCCAGAGGTCTTCTCGCTCACCAGCGGTGAGGAGCGTCGAAGTAGTGCTGGTCGGCGAGAGACGACGGCGACCTGTACCATTTTTCCCCGGGTGAGAGAGTTAATCCAAAAATCCTATAGAACGAAAAATGGTTCCGTGTCCCAGCACTAACCGCCACTGTCGATACGCGCAAACTAACTGAAATAGATTTGTGTTCCCCACAAAATTCATCTCGCCCCTAAATATGGTCATTCAATAAAAAATTAAATACTTTTTTCTGCTTACCGTAAGTTCACAGTACAATCTGATCGATCCTGAATACGAAACACCTTTTGTGTTATGTTTTTAGCCTTTGTTGAAGGATATCTACACCGTCAGGAGACGTCCAGCCGAGAATTCCTGAGTTGGCTTACGGCTCCTCATGGAACGTCAAAATGACGCTTTCAACAACAGTGAGTTATATTCGAACCGGTCGTTCAGTTGTTTCCACACATCTTTTTTAGCCGACGGCATGCAATTCTAGTAAGGGTACTATTTCGTCTAAGAACAACCGAAAAATTCTACGCAACTGCGATGCTCTCCTTTCTTTTCATTTCTTTTATTTATAGTGACATTTATTATTGTCCATGCACGTATCAGTATTTAGTCCCTACTCTTTGGGAACGGCAAATAAAAAATTTAATACTGAGCAGCACGTTGTCAGAGTACATATGTCACTAAGAACACGAACGAACAAATTATTCACCCATTTGTAAGTGCCACGAAGTTTATGGTTGTTCATGCACATATCAGTATTCAAGTCGCCACTCTTTGAGAACGAGGCATACAACATTCCTGAGCAGCATGCTGTGAGGGTATTAATTTCGCTACAAATGAAACAGTTACAACATTTGTTGTGAGTGCTATTGTGGACGACGATTATAGTTGTTCATGCATGTATCGGTATTTTAGCCGCCACTCTTTGAGAATGAAGCATACAACATTTCTAAGCAGCGTATTGTCAGGGTATTAATTTCGCTACGAACGAACCATTGTTGCGACTGAGATTCCCCTCCCTTCCATTTCTTAGTCTCTAATTTTTTGAGGCTGCGTCCCCCAACACCACATAAACTCTTTAAAAAAAATATCAGATTTGGGACAACTTGAAAATCCCTGTATTTGCCTATTTTTATGAATTATAGAAATCGCAAAGAATTGAAGAGTTTATATGGTTTAAATGGGGAACACAGCCTCAAAATTAGAGACGTTTGTAATGATTTTTAAGGATGTTTTTAAGTCCGTAGCTTGGTCTCTGTTCCACCAAAAACCATCAAACTTGGACAGATGGCCAATCTCAACGTTATCGTTCATGTGATGCTCTCAATTCATCGATTGGTTCCAATATGAAACTCGTCCCATTTCCCTGCGCAATTCCGGAATGGTTCATATTGTTGACAAGTATTGGGCCCTGCCCCAGGCCGGTCCGCTAACAAAGTGATGCCTCACTAGCCTCGATTTTATGAGCTTGACCCAGGCTCCAACCGCGCGCCGCCATTTTTCGGCATTACTTTCGGCATTTTATATACAAAATAAATTGTCTATATACCTAGTTATTATATCTACTATTAGTAAACTATTAGTAGAATTAATGCAAATGATGTAATCTGATTGGCTGAGCCATTGAACACTATCAGTCATTAGTGAGCAGTGGCTGGAGGTCGTCTTGGAAATAACGACGTTTTTTTCGTTTTCCCATAGTTTTGGAGGAAAATTTGGATACAAATGGGTACTTAAATTTCTGAGAAGTCTAAACGAAGGACATTTACGGTTTCTTGAATTTCAAAATAGTTGAAATTATTGAAATAGCTGACGCGCTCGCGCGCACAACTTAGATTTTAAATGGCAATTCAATCCGAGCGGTTTAATAATACGTCAAAAAATAATTGGAAACCGTTATTTGAAGTAACTTTTTAGTAAGAATTCCTTCGGCCTCATCAACTATCACCTCATAAAAATCTCGAGCTCATAGTCTAATTGTTAAATATAGGATATCAAGATTAAGCACTTGGAAATGCATGCAGGCCTCTCCGTAGCCTCCCATTACAGATATCAAAATTGTTTCTCAGAAGGATAGATGCCCTGCAAAATATTCTATGGTAAGTTAAAAACCCAGCTATAAGCCAAGCAGACGTGTTTGCTACATTGTAGAGATAAGAATGATTTATTGGCGTACTCTTGGTAGAACTCATGTACATGTACAATCTTATGTGAAATATTTTCGTAGTTTTGGCATGTTTTTACATGAAGACATGTTGTGGTTGTCTGTAATCAAATTTTTTTTACTTTATTTTTTTGTCTTTTTTTGCCTGTAATCAATATATACCGCAAGTGATTCTCAGGCTAAATGGGGCGAGCTGATCGGCTGGTTTTTGGTCGGCTTTTACAGTGATGACCATCACCATGGAAAAGGTCCGGTTACGTATTTTTTCTCTCTCTCTCGGGAATTCAAGTTGAGTAAAGCACAAAAAAGTTTTTAAAAAGCACTGAACTTGTTTACGACATCCCCAGAGGCATGCAATTATCTAAAAAAAGCACTCCTATTATTTCTATGCACAGAAACCTTCACTCTAACGTATTATTTTTATGATTTTCGACGGATAAGTAGATTAGGCTACATAAAGCTATGATGCTCGATCTATCGAAATTAGGGCATTTTTCCCTTGCCTTGTTTCTCCGAAACAAAGTGGGTGACCCCACAATTTTTTTTCATTTTTGGAATGAAACAAATGTCAATGTGGAAAGATTTAATTTTAGGGGAGAAAATGAAAATTTATCTCCAAGTTCTGACGTTGTCCATAAAACCTCAAATATGGCAATTTCACGTTGTTGTTTTGCAGACGACGACAAAGAAATTGACGGAATGAATGAAAAATGCTCGTGCAGAGAGTGCAAAGCTATTGCTTTTGCCCATTAAATATGCAAATTTGTGACGTTCTCGTTTCATGCGTCTACATTCTCTCACTCAAATCAGTATCTTCACCAAATTCGATGTGCGCAAAATTCTTTTTCAAGTAATATTATGAGGATCACAATTAGAGCTATGTGCCAAAAAGGAATCGCACTTGATAAACAAATTCTTCATTGCCGCTCCGAACTTTCCAAAATCTGTCTAGCAATTTTAGTACAATCGATTCGCGCTAAAATCCGACAACTTAATTCTGGACTGTTTGACCATTTACACCAAACCAAGACTCTAAAACTTTAACAATTTATAGGTCCGCAAATTACCGACAACACTACATTGCATAGCCATAATACAATTCCAGAAAATCTTCCGCTTACTGACTCAGAGAAATCTGTTCTCAGTAAGGGTCTAAATTTTGTCCCTAGTACCAAACGCACCAACGAATTTTCTAATATGCAAGATGTTGAAAAATTCCTTCGCCGCGTTCAGTTTAAAGCCTTTTTTCATGACAAAGAGGATGATTCGGACACTTCTAATAAAGATATTTTTGAAACACTTCTAGTTCGCAAATCCAAATGGACTCCCCCAGAGGGACAATTTGCCTCTTTAGATTTTTTCACCAAAAAATGACGTCACGACATTCACAAACTTAAATTCAATCGCAACACTAAATTTTCCAACCTTTCCTCGGAAGAGTGGGCGGCGCTTAAAAATCTTAGTAAACGCAACGACATAGTTGTCAAATCGGCCGACAAAGGCGGCGCGGTAGTTGTTTGGCGGTCCGACCTTTACCAAAAAGAAGCTTTGCGGCAACTTTCGGATACCTCGTTTTATGCCAAAATCCCTAGAGATCTCACTGCCAAAAATCAAAAACTTGTCAAAGACACCATTCAAAATCTTATAGTTAATCAAGAATTACCGGCCACTGCCACTAATCTCATCATCAACACCCCTAGAACTTCGTGCATTTACTTCTTGCCTAAAATTCACAAACCCAACAACCCAGGTCGCCCTATCGTTTCTGGCTGTAGTTGCCCCTCCGAACTCATTTCTAGCTACTTAGTATACGTATAGACAGGATTATGACGCCTATCGTCAAATCTTTGCCATCATACATTAAATTTCGGAAACT
>NC_090870.1:15960016-16017516 GCF_036669935.1 Montipora foliosa | reverse complement strand
AGTTATTAAAGTTATTGTTATCTTCATGCAAACACAGTTGAATGGGACACTTAGTTTCTCTGTTACATATATCCTGCTACATCATTGTTAAACAAGGAATAATAATGATCGTTCTGATTAACATAATTTTCTTGCCACTATGCAAACAAAAATTATATATAATAGCCATATTTTGCATAGGCAGTAGTTCCGTTTTGTTAGTTATACAATATTTCTACCAATTTTTCAATTAAATAACACTAGATATAGTAATATTGTCACTAAACTATATCCCATAAAAAAACTTATTTGCAAACAACTGCGACTTCGTCGATTTTCCATACTCTGTTCATTGCAAACATCCTATTGCCTTTTCCGCCTTGCCTTTTCTAGCCTGGATTTCAGACTATTACTTCGACTCATTTTCCCCCAGAGAGAGTAAAAACAACTCAAAGCAGGCTACCTCTTCTCTGATCTGAGTTAAAAGACCATTACAACATTACAACAGTCAACACATACGGTATCGACTATAATAAGTTGCAAATAAAAATAATGCAGCACTTTGCATCGCGGGGGCAGCTGTAGTGTCAACTATGACTACTTTTATTCCATTGTTTCTATCACGTTAACAAAGTATCCTTACTGCATACTTTACGTCTGCGAAGAAAGGAATTGTTTCCCATGCATTATAAGTGGAACATCCTCGCTACAAGAAGACCTTTTAATATACATAATCCTACAAGCTGCATCAAGTTGAATGAGTCTTGAAAGGTCTACGCTGAATACAATTGAAGTAAATCCAGTGGATCACGAAAATTTCAAGAATGAAGTCAGAAGAGGTTGCTCTTCTCTTCATAACCATTTTTGTCGTGTCTCTCGTGCACGAAGCTCATTGTATTGCAGCTAGCTATGGGCTAAAAAAGAAATCGGTAAGGCAATAATTACACTTGCTTAACAGTGTTTTACTGTTGAAATTAGCTCAGTGCTGATCATGAAGACCGCGGACTGAACAATGTTGAAGACTCTTTATTGCATGGACCTTTCAAGTTGCATGGGTCAATTTCCGAAAGTCTTCCAATTTGAATTGACCAAGTCTAAGTGCACTTCTTCGTCACCATAATTTCACCATAAGATAGATGGGTTTTGCTTGACTGTATGGACCAGTGTGAAAATAGCGTGTTTAAATGTGTTACGAACTTCCACGCCGTGAACGCACAGGTGAGATGTCCACCGGTTGAGCAAGTCAATTGGGTTGCGAGCTTTGTCAAAAACGATAGTTTTTAGTATTATTTTGCATCAGACAATGGTTCTAAATGTGTAAAATGACAGAAGGACGAATTTAATTGGAATTAAATTCGTCTGAGATAGCGCGACGTACAAACTAGTCCTAAATTGGTCTTTTTAAGCGGTACGTTTGTGGACGGTAAATTACTTTGAACTTGCCCCGTTATTAAGCCATTCTTATGGCTGTGTCAAATAAGAAATGATCTGTCCAAAATGAAATGTTTGCCCTTTAAAAATGGTCTAATTGCCCCTGCGGGGATTTCGCCTCTGGGCGAAATCCCGAGGAGGCATCCTAGTAGCTTGCGCGTATATTAAAGATAGTACTTACAGTTCAAATATATGCTGTCGGTGTACTAGAAAAAATCTCGATTTGCTCGAACAGGGGCCGCGAGGAATCGGTAGGTAATGATGACGTTTCTCTTGTTTGCGCCCGCAAGTACGAATTGGTTAGGATGACGTAAAGCAGAAAATCCCAAAGGGAATTTCTGAGAGTTTGTGTATTGTGACATCACAGTAAACAGGGGTAGCAGTTAATAATCCAAAGTCCCTATTTGAGGGATGCAGAGTATTATGAAAGGAAGCGCATGGTTTAATATTTTGTGTCAGTCGCATCACGGCGTCTGTTCTCGCAGTTGTCACGCTGAGGAGCAGCTGATTTTAAGGTGAGAAAAACTGAACTTATATATGTATACTGTAGGAAACAGACAACTTTTTTAAAAGACATGTTTCGGCATGCTTATGCCATCATCAGTTTAATGAGTTCCTAAGTGTGAACAGTTATAAAGTCTACGGGTAGATGAAAAAATATTACAACATGACGTAATACAAAAGCGGGTACTATTTACAGCGTGACACCAAACATCAAGGTGTAAACTAAAACGTGAGAAAAGTGTTGTAATGCTGCAATTGTTTGTTAAGTTCCGGTTTGATCTTATTCATATGAAAAGCTTCTTTGAGTTTTAAATCAATTGAGTTGCTGGCAGAATCCAGAATACTAAAGCACGAAGGGGAGTATTTGCTCTTACATAAAGGAGATGTGTTGAAATACTTACAAATATGCGAGTTTTTATCGCTTTCCGTGTGTTCCTTTATCCTGGTAGAAAAGTGGCTACTAGTTTCGCCAATATATCGGGAATTACAACCCGCACAAGAAAATTGGTAAACTACCATGGATTTTAGAGCAACAGGAGTACGATCTTTAACACTAGACATGTTTTTCATTTTGAATGAAGTGAAAACTAATTTGATAGTTAGTTTAATAATGATCGTTCTGATTAACACAATATTCTTGCCACTATGCAAACAAAAATTATATATAATAGCCATATTTTGCATAGGCAGTAGTTCCGTTTTGTTAGTTATACAATATTTCTACCAATTTTTCAATTAAATAACACTAGATATAGTAATATTGTCACTAAACTATATCCCATAAAAAAACTTATTTGTAAACAACTGCGACTTCGTCGATTTTCCATACTCTGTTCATTGCAAACATCCTATTGCCTTTTCCGCCTTGCCTTTTCTAGCCTGGATTTCAGACTATTACTTCGACTCATTTTCCCCCAGAGAGAGTAAAAACAACTCAAAGCAGGCTACCTCTTCTCTGATCTGAGTTAAAAGACTATTGCAACATTACAACAGTCAACACATATGGTATCGACTACAATAATTTGCAAATAAAAATAATGCAGCACTTTGCATCGCGGGGGCAGCTGTAGTGTCAACTATGACTACTTTTATTCCATTGTTTCTATCACGTTAACAAAGTATCCTTACTGCATACTTTACGTCTGCGAAGAAAGGAATTGTTACCCATTATAAGTGGAACATCCTCGCTACAAGAAGACCTTTTAATATACATAATCCTACAAGCTGCATCAAGTTGAATGAGTCGTGAAAGACGCTGAATACAATTGAAGTAAATCCAGTGGATCACGAAAATTTCAAGAATGAAGTCAGAAAAGGTTGCTCTTCTCTTCATAACCATTTTTGTCGTGTCTCTCGTGCACAAAGCTCATTGTATTGCAGCTATCTATGGGCTAAAAAAGAAATCGATAAGGCAGTAATTACACTTGCTTAACAGTGTTTTACTGTTGAAATTAGCTTAGTGCTGATCATGAAGGCCGCGGACTGAACAATGTTGAAGACTCTTTATTGCATGGACCTATCAAGTTGTATGGGTCATTTTCAGAAAGTCTTCCATTTTGAATTGACCAAGTCTAAGTGCACTTCTTCGTCACCATAATTTCACCTTAAAGATAGATGGTTTTTGCTTAACTGTATGGACCAGTGTAAAAAGGGCGTGTTTAAATGTGTTACAAACTTTTACGCCGTGAACGCACAGTTGAGATGTCCACCGGTTGAGCAAGTCAATTGGGTTGCGAGCTTTGTCAAAAGCGATAGTTTTTAGTATTATTTTGCATCAAACAATATGGTTCTAAATGTGTAAAATGTCCATGAGATTGAGCTGCAAATGTAAAGGGCCATCGCTTTTTGTCTACATGCGACTTTAATAACGGCTACTGCAACAGCAGTAAAAATATTATTGTATGTTCAGCCGCCGATTTTAATGAATCATAGAGCTGATATATATGCTTGCTTTTGCAGAAAGCAGTGGTAGAGGAACGTCGCCGGAGTTTCTGCGCTGTGGCAAGGAACTTGGGCTGTGAATTGAACCACAAGAGGAACCAAGATACTAATTACGTGAACTGACTCCACCAGACCGATCATCAGTTCACCGTGACCATGAACCTGCAACGGATGAGAAAGCGTAGCTTACAAACAAAACTATGTAAAGAATGTAGATCACGAGAAATAAAAGAATAATTTCAGTGTCGTTGAATATGGTGGAAGCAGAGGATTGCTGCATTCCTTGTTTAATTGCGTGTTTTTGTCCTTACCTTAGACTTGCCACAAGTCGACCTCACGAGAATCCCAGGAGAAAATGTCTTTTGGGAGCGAAACATAATTTTTCGTACGCGAAGTAGATGCGCGAGCGACGAAGTCGCGAGAGGTCGACCTTCGTCCTCGAGCTATCTACATGGGACGGTCCATGAGACGAAGAACTTTCGAAAGTCTATCCTTACCTCAAAGAGGAATTGGAAGAACATTATGCAAAGCGGAAACTAGACTTTCCCCCGAAAAAAAATATTGCTTTAGAAATTAAATTTGCGCAGCCACATTCACTTGTATTTTTCCGCAGCGCTTAGTATTTTGTCGCGTTCTTCATTTGCTATGAAACCCCAAATCGTACTGTATCAAATGTTATCTTTACCGTTCAAATTTAAAATTCAATTACTGCAACACACGGGATGAAGCCACCCCCTCTTCTTACCTGGTTTTGCAGGAACCTTTATCAAATTTTTTTGGGGGAAAAATTTCACAATGAGTGGCCCTATAATAACCTTTCACTTTTTGTCAGCTCGTGTCAATAAACTCCTGTCGTTGTATGTTGCAATCAAACGGATAGCAAAATGACACAAACACATTACGCATTACGGTGAAAGAGACGAAACGGTTGCCCACGTTGTTTCGGAATCAGGCAACAAACTAGAGCAGAAGGAATAAAAGAACTGGAGGCAGCCATTGTGGGTTGCTCTGCAATTTATGCAAAAAAGAGCACCTTTAAAATTTACAGTTACTGAAAAGTGGTCCGATCACAAAGTCGAAAAAGTGCTTAAAAGTGACGAGGTGAAGATCCATATTGCGACAAAGTAATGGAACACTCCAGACCGGACTCCGGTTGTGCTAAATAAAACCCGAAGAGAATACACCAGGGTCGGCTAGAATCAACAGGAGAAGATGGAAAAGTATAAAGAACTTAAATATGAGATCAAGACAATATGACAATCAAAAAGGGAGAGTCACTCCGGTTGTAATTGGAGCGCTTAGAACAGCGAGTAGGAGCTTTGACAATGGGACGGAAGTCCCGGAAATTAGTCAAAGTTTCCCGTTACATTACAGAGAGCTTGTTTCCTTGGGAACGCAAAAATTCTAAGAGGACCATCGCATCGATGGTGGGTTGAAATTGTCAACTGATTCTAATGTGGAAAGGTATTAATGTAGTGTGGACAGTCGTCACAGTAATGATGAGTTCAGTTCCACAATAAGCAGTTGTAACCTGCTACAAAACCGCGTGAAAAACAAGACAAGCGATTGTTATATAATTCAGTCGCTATTGGAGATTTTGCCGAAAGTCCGCGCAGGTTCGAGTTTATCAAACCACCGTTCCATAGTCTTATCTGGCCAAAAAGAACCTAAACTGTCTCAAACATCACGGCCCCCCAACGAGAAAATTTAAGCCAAAAGCTGTCGAAAGACGTTTCTAGGCTGAGCTTCCTTGTAATGTATAAAGAGTGTTTAAAGATTTGTTTTTATCATCATGAAGAATTTGATCTGTTCGGATATCTTAGCTGAAAATCATCGGAAGTGTCGGAAAATTTTAGGGAATTATCTCTTCATCTCAGAAATTTCTAGCTGAACCTCAGGGGTACCCACTGGAAAACTTGAACCATTTACAGACTTCAAAAAAGTTGGTAAAATCTCTGTTAAATGTCCACATTTTCTTTGTAAATTACAATCTCTGTAAATTTGCACACTTACAGAGATTTTGTAACTCCATAAAAAGTCTGTAAAATTTAACACATTTTTGTCCTTACGATGACATAAAATGTGTACAAAATCTCAATAAAATCTATGTAAATTGAAGGAAAAATTTACAGAGATTTTATGCGATAAGTACAAAATGTCTGTAAAATCTCTTTACTTTCTCTGTAAAATTTACACGAGAAAAAATCTCTGTAAATCCATCCATATAAAATGTCAGTGTTATCTCGGTAAAAAGTGAGTGAAAAGAATGCATGAAATGTCTATAAAATGTCTACAAAAACCCTCAAAAAACTGGAGGGAAAAGTATGTGAAATGTTTTTAAAATGTTGGTGTTTTAGTGCACAAAATCTCAGCAAAATGTTCACAATATCTCTGTAAATTAAGTATTTAAAATCTGACAGAAGGCAGGAAATGTCAATAAAATGTCTGTACAACTGGAGGGGTAAAGTATGTGAAATGTTTTTAAAATGTTGGTGTTTTAGTGCACAAAATCTCAGCAAAATGTTTACAATATCTCTGTAAATAATAGCATTTAAAACCTGACGTAAGCCAGGAAATGTTAATAAAAAGTGAAATGGATGAAAGGTTAGTCGATTTTACGTAGAAAAAAGAACAACTTCTAGAGTTTGTGAATGCATAAATTTTTATTTCAAATCTAACAATAATCATTTGTTTATATTACTTTCAATAGAATCTAAGTGTACAATAAAATTCTTGCAATAAGTTCAATAAAATAATTCAATTAATAACATGAGTTACCATGGCAACTTTTTCTACCGTGCCAAAATGGTGTCCACTTTCGAAAAAACCCACGTCCTATGATTGCGGTTTGTCAACCATGATTTATAGCTGATGAAATTCCACTTGTGTTTTGTCCAAAATCAAATAATTTTTCTTGCCTTAAGGCTTATGAAATTATTTGATTCTGGACAACGCATGTGTGAAATTATTCCCTAAATTCACTCATCACTATTTGATAACATACAAATTCATCAAAATAAGGAATAAAATATATGCAAGGGATTTCATTATTATTAAATACCGGTAAGTATAAAATTCTGGCTTATGTTACCCCAATTACAAATATAGTTCTTAGAAATGGGCGCGGCTTATCTGCGGGAAGATCTGAAAAAGGCTGCCTCTGGTGGCCAGTTTTCCATCTTTTCATCCAATTTTATGCCTAGTTGCATGTACTAAGCTACAAACGTTCCGCTCATATTCTTGTTGTAATGCAAAAAAATCTATGGCAAAACTGTGTTTAAGAAATTCCTGTCAACAAATACCAGAAAAAGATCAATCATATGTCCAAGTTGATAAAAGTGATGTTCATTACATTAAAGTATTTTCCGTTTCAATATTAGTGAATAGTGAGTTAATGTTTGATGAACAGTGGATGAACTTGACTTCTAAAGACTAGGCTTTGGATTTCTTTTGTTTTCTGTCAAAAAACTTTTTTCCGTAAAATTCAGCTGGTAAGGTCAGGGTGCGGCTTACCTCCGGGTTTACAGTTCACCTGCCAGTTCAGTTGGGTAATACTACCATACTAAAACAAATTAACCACATGGATTACCTGCATGGGTACACCTACTTTGCAAGTTACATCAAACTGTATGAGGTGTGCCACCCGCCAGTTCAGATGAAAAAAAATTCAAATTAGTATACTATGACAAATTAACTGCATGGTTAGACCGAATTTACAAGTTACATCGAACTGTATGAGGTGTGCCACCCACCAGTTCCGATGAAAAATACTACAAATTAGTATACTATGACAAATTAACTGCATGGTTAGACCGAATTTACAAGTTACATTGAACTGTATGAGGTGTGCCACCCACCAGTTCAGATGAAAAATACTACAAATTAGTATACTATGACAAATTAACTGCATGGTTAGACCGAATTTACAAGTTACATCGAACTGTTTGAGGTGCGCCACCCGCCAGTTCAGATGAAAAATACTACAAATTAGTATACTATGACAAATGAACTGCCTGGTTAGACCGAATTTACAAGTTACATCCAACTGTATGAGGTGTGCCACCCGCCAGTTCCGATGAAAAATACTACAAATTAGTATACTATGACAAATTAACTGCATGGTTAGACTGAATTTACAAGTTACATCCAACTGTATGTGGTGTGCCACCCGCCAGTTCAGATGAAAAAATACTACAAATTAGTATACTATGACAAATGAACTGCATGGTTAGACCGAATTTACAAGTTACATCCAACTGTATGAGGTGTGCCACCCGCCAGTTCCGATGAAAAATACTACAAATTAGTATACTATGACAAATTAACTGCATAGTTAGACCGAATTTACAAGTTACATCCAACTGTATGAGGTGTGCCACCCACCAGTTCAGATGAAAAATACTACAAATTAGTATGCTATGACTAATTATCTTTAAATCATTGTTGCCACATGCAGATGTGTTAATTAGAAAGAGATCACTTGTGTTTGATGTATTTGCCACTGAACGATGACTGACAATTTCCTCAGACCCAAGGGACAGTGAAACCTTTCTTGATTTTTGTCAAAAAACTTACAGTATATGAACAGAGAAGTCACTGATTGTTGCATTTACTTGACCCAGCTAAAACAGTTTGACCTAATAATGTTCACAAGGTATATCCAAAATGGCAATAAACCTCTACCCTCGCAAGTTTTGACACAAACACATCAATTATTATTCACAATTGCATCACAATTTGCAATCAGCACTGTCTGTTTCTTGCATCTCAGGAAATTCCCTCCAATTAAATTTCAATGCTCAATTTCCTTCAGCACTGCATCTTGTGGTTGAAGTACATGAAGGCCCTGGAAAAGAGTCACACCAGTCAATCAATCAATTTATATAATTTCATAATACCATTTTCGAAGAATGTTGTAACAAATCACTTTGCCATTCATAAGCAATGTTCCTGTGTAGGTGAAACTGAATAATGAAGCTAAGAGCTAAAGGAATTATTGCAAGAAACTTGTATCTTACCATGATGAGCTTAGGCAGACAAAAAAATATATGCAAATGAGCTTACAGTGATTTGAAATCACCCTTTGCTAATCATTAAGTGTAACTCAAAAACTCATTTCGCAAGTTTAGGTGTCGCAGATATCGCATCAGAGTCCGCTTCTGACATATTCAGTTACTTTTTTTACACCTTTTAAGTCACAATGGAGAAGCATAAATCCACAAAACGTCATTCAGGGAACATTTTCCAGAGACTTTGCCCCGTGTAGCTCGTGTGGCGTGCATCAATTCGCGAGGATTTTAGAGTAATTCTTGCTCGCACAATTCTGCAACACTGTGGCAAATACGCATAACTCGCTTTTTGAGTTCAGTTATTTTCAATTTACTTATGCTTTGTATGTACAAAATTGGTTCTGCCTTCAGATAACAACAGTCCAAAACTAGACTGACTACCCAAGAGAGACAGAACTTATGAGTACAAAATAATAATTATTACAAAATTGGTTCTGCCTTCAGATAACAACAGTCCAAACTGGACTGACTACCCAAGAGAGACAGAACTCGTTAGCGCAAAATAATAATTATTACAAAATTGGTTCTGCCTTCAGATAACAACAGTCCAAACTGGACTGACTACCCAAGAGAGACAGAACTCATTAGCACAAAATAATTATTATTACAACATTGGTTCTGCCTTCAGATAACAACAGTCCAAAACTGGACTGACTACCCAAGAGAGACAGAACTCATTAGTACAAAATAATAGTTATTACAAAATTGGTTCTGCCTTCAGATAACAACAGTCCAAAACTGGACTGACTACCCAAGAGAGACAGAACGCATTAGTACAAGATAATAGTTATTACAAAATTGGTTCTGCCTTCAGATAACAACAGTCCAAAACTGGAATGACTACCCAAGAGAGACAAAACTCATTAGCACAAGATAATAATAATTACAAAATTGGTTCTGCCTTCAGATAACAACAGTCCAAACTGGACTGACTACCCAAGAGAGACAGAACTCATTAGTACAAAATAATAATTATTACAAAATTGGTTCTGCCTTCAGATAACAACAGTCCAAACTGGACTGACTACCCAAGAGAGACAGAACTCATTAGTACATTTAATAATTATTATTACAAAATTGGTTCTGCTTTCAGATAACAACAGTAAAAAATGGACTGACTACCCGAGAGAGACAGAACTCGTTAGGGTAAAATAAAAATGATTAAAAAGAGACTGGTTGTGCCTTTTGATAACAAAAGTCAAAAATAGACTATCACATACAAGAAATTATTTAAAATGCAATCTGTTTTGCAATAATAATTTAATATTATAGATACTTTTAAAGATTACATTGAAACTGATCAATGTCCTTCAGGTCTGGTATCCAGCTAGCAGCCTAAGGCTGTATTCTGTCTATTACATAAATGTACACTGTAGTGTGTTTCAGTCTGACCTCTACTCAAAAACAACAAACAGCATTTTCCTATGCTGAATTTCTCATTGGGCTAGCTCCGGGTCATTGAGGTACACAAGCAACCCCACCATGACAAGGTATGGACTATGAGGTGGTTGCAAAGTACAAAATGATCAGAAAATCGTCTGGCATTGCACAGAGTAAACTCCCAGGAGTCAATCGGTTTAGTAAAAATTTACAAACTAACAAACAAAACAAATGACAAATTATCCTAATGATCTTTTGCTTATTAGCTTCACTCCACATAACAAGCTAAATTATGCTTCACGAATTATTATTATTATTATTATCATTATCATTATCATTATTAGGATATGTTGGTCAAGTTTGTTTTCCATGCTCGACTGGTTATTTCATATCCAACAAGCCTGAACGCAATAATATTGTTTTATTGAAAATGTCCCCAAAATAGAGAGAAATCTACTGACTTCATTGTGTAACTGTATATTTTCAGCTGACATGTACCCTTTCCATCATTTTGTAGAGCATGGAATATTAGCTCATACACCAGGATGGCAGGGCCAATGAAAACTTCTGAATTGTATTACAGAATGATAAAATTCTGAGTGACACTTATAGATTTTACTCTGTCTAATGCCAGACGATTTTACTCGTCAATGGGGGCCTCTTCAGGGATGAATGGGTTAAGTACTCATCAAATAAAATTTGAGGTTTTGGTGGGAGAAATTGCAATATTAACTGCATCACAATATGATTGGTGTATTTAGATGGCTAGCTCTACTACATAACAGTACATGTACAGGGTTCTCCCTAGTTTTCAGCGCAACAGGTATGGCACCTTTTCACACCCGTAAAGCAATTGGTTAATGTTGGAGGTTCTGCAAAGGATAAGCGACCTTCTGAGTGTTTGCAGGTGGTAATAAGTGCTCTTACAAGCAGTAAATTTTACCGGTAGCTTTATCAATGTTTCATGAAAAATGCTAGTAATGCAAATGCTTTTGAGTAGTCTACTATGGAATACCCCAGAAGACAACTGAATTTTTTTTTGTTAAGGCCCACATACATGTACATGCAAACAAGCAAGTGACAAGTAACAAGCGAGAAAGCTTGTATACCATGTCATAGGAAATAGTTACATATCAACCTGCACAAGCAATGTGGAATACAGCCGAATATATGCTGTGCAGTTATTGACTGATTGGTTAAATCTTTTTATGACTAGGTATAAAGGGCTTCACATTACTGAACATGACATTGACATTGTTTGCACAAGGAGCCAGAGCCGGCCAAATTTTTGCGCGGCCCATCAAAGAAATTTGAACGCAAGGTTAAATTCCTAGAATACTTTTTCTCACAGTCTAGGAACGAAGGTGTGAAAAAGCAACATGATCCCAAACCACACGTCAATAATAATAACACTGTAACTGTTCATTAAAGTTGTTAAGATTGAGATCACGTAGTGCAGTATGACACAGGAATAAAAATAGTAAATGTAGAACCGAAAGAGTTAATTCTCCATGTGAATCGTTCCATGTCTGTTTATATTATTTTCTTGTCATCATCTGACACACCAGGCAGTTACTTTAATGTTTAACTCCTCATTTCACAACAAAAGTAAATGCGATATTGCCAGGCTTGCGGATTTGTTTAATCTAACAGCAGTACCGCTAAAAGAGAGGGCCTATTTTTGTCACAATGAGGAGATATGAGCTTTTACTGGCTTGACGGCACAGGATAAAATTGCTTCAGTTGGGCAGCGTGCTGGCAGTCGTTGGGGAACGACAAGCACTGATCAGATCGAGAAGTCTTCTTAAATGCAAAGAGGGTGAGTGGTCGCGTAGAAGAGAATTTCAACTTATATGGTGGCCCAATGTCTATTTGCAAGCAAAATACTGGACAGTTGCAACAGAGATTAGTGACTTTAAGCAAATCGCTACGGCTGGCGCTAATACGGCTGCCGGAAGTAAATTTCTCCCAAAATGAAACACTGCGCATGTACGTCGGTTGTATCCAGCCGTAGTGTGAAATCTGACTACGCGAGTGGCGATGTTTTGCCGTAGTGGCTACTACGTCGGGTTTATTTTGCTTCTCTGGCCCTTTTCAACTGACATCTCGGCATTTTAAGAATTCTGTTGGATACTATATCCTTCAAAGTCAATTTAAGTCAAGGATTGTGTCAAGGTTGCCTCTCATAAGCTTGTAAATCCGTATTATGAACTTACGATAGGTTTTGGCAAAGGTGTTGGAATGGCGAAGTGAGTTCAGCGCGTGGTTGTTTTTCTTCGGTTAAGTTTGCTTTGAGGATTTAGTGAAGATGTTTTATATCTGGATACTATACGATGCTATTTTGCTTCTTTGAGTATAGATACATGTGTCTTTTTCACTCGATATTCTTTGAGATATTTGTCTCTGAAATTGTATATTTCATCCATCAAATTGTTGTTATTGTACAAGGTGTATAGCATTTGCTTTTGCTCAGAAATAATCTGTTCGTCCTAGCATGGCGAACAACGGCCATCGTCCTTTCAGCGAAGCCATTTGAAGGTAAGAAACTAAATAAATGAGATTTTAAACACCTTTAGCCCATGTTTCCTTGTATTTTGCTTTGTTAAACTTAAAATTTAGCAGACCACTGAGACGTAGTCTCCCCAGACCTTTTCAGTCACGGCAGCCGTAGTAGCACCATCCGTAGTGATTTGCTTAAACTCCCTATTCTTTCTCGGACACACTGCACTCGTAAATTAACTCATTCATGAGGATTTGGCGTAGTAACTTTTAGGTCTAGTGAAGAACTTATAAAAAAGGGCACTCGAATTCTCCTTCCCTCTTTCTCCTATGATGAAAAGACAATAAAACATGTGCAATATAATTATAGGATATGCACTTTAAACAACAAAAATTGTCAATGTCAAGTGTTTGTCTCTCTGTAAAGAATTCTCTATAGGATAGACATTGAAAGCTATTTTGTTCAGAAAATTTGTTTCATTTATAAAAGGAGTAATTTTCAATAATGTACATGTACAAACATTACCGTGACTTTCTTTAACTGATCTTGAATTAAATTTGATTTTTGTCAGCCTTTTCAGGTGATCAGTTGTTTCTTTGTTGTACTTACATCCAGTGTAAGAAATATGGGAAACATAAAAATCCCAGTGAGTTAATAGATTGTATACCTCAGGTATATGCTACCCAAGAGGTTACAAAGTGAAATGGTGAAAGAGTGAGTTATGGATTGTATACCTCAGGTATATGCTACCCAAGAGGTTACAAAGTGAAATGGTGACACAGTGAGTTATGGATTGTATACCTCAGGTATATGCTACCCAAGAGGTTACAAAGTGAAATGGTGACACAGTGAGTTATGGATTGTATACCTCAGGTATATGCTACCCAAGAGGTTACAAAGTGAAATGGTGACACAGTGAGTTAATAGATTGTATACCTCAGGTATATGCTACCCAAGAGGTTACAAAGTGAAATGGTGACACAGTGAGTTATGGATTGTATACCTCAGGTATATGCTACCCAAGAGGTTACAGAGTGAAATGGTGACACAGTGAGATATGGATTGTATACCTCAGGTATATGCTACCCAAGAGGTTACAAAGTGAACTGGTGAAACAGTGAGTTAATAGATTGTATACCTCAGGTATATGCTACCCAAGAGGTAACAAAGTAAAATGGTGTGACAGTGAGTTAAGGATTGTATACCTCAGGTATGTGCTACACAATTAATTATTAATAGCATAGCTGTAAATTTAATTTTGTATACTCTTTCGAATCAACTTTTAGGCCATGCTTTAACTTGCTTTTTCTGTGCAAATACTGTTGCAGCACATCTGGAACAATAACCTAGCGATCAAGTCCACAGAACCGCCTTATCTTGGACAATCAAAGAAATTAGATAATTTATATTTTGGTCAAATTGATGGAAGTAAGATTTGTCATCAAGATACTTTATTTGGGTGGGATTGACGGAGGTATTGACAATTAATGGGAGACCAAAGCGAGATAATCTCCCAGGTGGTTTCTTCTGAAGTGTAACCGACCTTTCAGTGAAACCTAGTGTCAAAGAAGTAATCTTATTAAGCGCCCAGTCCAAAATTTAGCTTGCTCTGGCTCCTCTTGCATGAGAAGCCAGTGAAGGTACATGTAGTTATACAGGTGACAAGGGAGTACCTACAGAATAACCGGCCACTATTGTGCTCTTGTAGTGGCATCGTTTGAAGAACAAGGCATCTGCAAGTGGCGAATAAGGGGCTGGGTATACAGAGATCCATATATTACATGTAATTTCCTATTCGTTATTATTGTTATTGCCTTAAAGGGCCTTAATACAATATAAAGTGAAATTAATAAGGGAGTAGGTCTGCAAAAGTAATAACTGTGCTGAGGCCCTCCTTGGCGTTTTGGGAAACGAGGGAAGATGGCTATTTTGAACTGGGGAACAGAGGAAAAATGACAAAATGTCTTAGGAACAAGGCGACATAAACAATTTTAGGGAGCAAAAAGCTGGGTACAAGTTTGAAAGTAAATTGGGCGGGGAACAAGGGAACAAAACTTTAAAATTTTAAGCCATTTAAACTTAAATCAGGTTTGTAAGTAAGATGACGACTTACCGAAAACTCCTCCGGCAGTCTTTTGCTTTTCGGATCTTTTCAATCTTCCCGCCCATTCGCTAAATGTAGCTGTTCGGCCAGGCCACCCTTTGTTCCAAACGTTCGTAGAACTCCCTTTACGTTTTGAAGAAGGTCTCTATTTTTGCCATGAAGTCTTCACCGATTAACCCTTTCGGAGACTGTCTGAGGTTGAATCGAGTCACTGGCGTGTATCTTTCTGGCGAATGCTGATTATCTGACCTGAATTGTCGTTGCCCTTTCTTCCGGATTCCGTCGATGTTTACTGGGTTTATTTGGTGGAATGCGTGCCATTTCACCCGAAAAAAATGTTAAGGAATCGCAAAGATCCAATTTTGGTCGTCCAACAAGGGAAAAAGAGAGGAAGAGCACATGCATTGATCGCCCGCGCGAAAAACAAACCGATAATTCAAACCGATCTCGTTCCCAGAGTCCTTGCGGCGGGGCAATTCATAATGGCGGACAAAGTTGGTGGATCATGTAATTATTGTGAAATGTCCACAATCCTTCTCTTTGTGCCAACATCCAATCACAACCCGTTGTGAGCCCAGTGCGATTCCTGGGGCGCTTTCATTTTGGGTGGAAGAACCGGGGAGAATTTTCTGCTTTAAAGATGCAGAGCAAATTTCCTTAATCAAAATATGGAACGGGGGAAAGTGTGTTCCTTTTGAGATTTCCTTTTGTGTTTTTCTCAAGAGACTGGGTACTAATCACTTAAATAACAAATATGGCTGCCGGATTTTCGATCATTATTTCATAAGAAGTAATTCTCACCTGCAGCTACGGGCTATGAAAGCACCCACGTTAATTGACTGAAACCCGTACGATTAATTTGGGCAGCTAAACACCAATGCTATTTTTTTTTTTCTTTTTTCAAGGGGCATGGTAAAGTCTGCTTACTAGCCTACATTACTTTCTCAATCTCATTCTGTGCTGGGACTCCTATATCACAAAGGCCTCGATTTACATGTTATTTGCATGATTCATCCCAGCAATTTACACGAAATTTACGCAAAAAAACTATTTTATGGCCAGCTTGTGTCAATTTACACAGATTTTATGGCCTTCGCAATTGTTGTAAACAACTAAAACGGTCTAATCTTGTGAGGCCCTAAGTACCCGTTTATATGGAGAAAAATTGTCCCGGGAAGAAGGGTCACTCGCTTACCGGAGTTACCCTGGACCAGCCAACTTTTCCTACATTACATGAGGAAAAAAAATGGCTCGGCTAGAAGGGAAACCCACCTAGGTAGGGTCGCCCTCCTGGCCAGGCCAACTTTATTCCATGTTAACACTTTGGCTCGCTCAGTGGAGTCAACTTGGTCGAGGCAAGATGATGAGAGAATGCACGAGTACTATCTTCCCAGTCTCCTGATGATCGAAACTGAGCCGGGCAGCTCTTGACTCAGGGAAAAAGGTTAGTTCTTTTCTCACATAAACGCTAGCTAAAGACCCGGCTGGGAGGGTGACCATCTTCCGAGGACAACTTTTCTCCATAGCAACAGGGCCTAAGACTTGATCCAAGTCGAACTATTAAAACACATACCGATAGGCATTTTAGAGGTTGCAACCGGCGAACTTTTGATAAACCGAACTCAGTGCAACATGCAGGGCTAATTCAACAGTTTCCTACATAATTTAATTAGGTAATATATATTCGACACTCAAAATCATCGTGAACAGGGCATACAGATCCAAAACCATTTGGTAACTTAGACAGGACACGCATGATGATAGAGTGCAATTTACAGACATTTTATGAGACATGACCAAACGGCGTAAAATCTTTGTAAATTTTCGATTTATAGACATTTTTGCAAGATTTTATAAAGTCTGTAAATTTCAAGTATTTCCTCTTGTTGTAGCTCCAATAATTTATAAACATTTTACAGACATTTTATAGAGCTTTACTCAACAAAACTCTGTAAAATATCTGTAAAATAAATTTACAAACATTTTATATTTATGGGGTTAAGTGTTAAAGTCTGTAAATTTATTATTTACAGACATTTTATGAAGTCTGTAAATGGTCCAAATTTTCCAGTGACCCAACGATCAATTTGTTGTAAAATGTATTATTATACCCCAGTTAATGAAAATAAATGTTATTAAGGCATTTTCAGGTGTTTTTCTGTGTTGCTGGGCAAACATTATCTGTTCCTTTTTCCCAGCAAGACACACAAGAAATTTCCCAGTCAGCTAGATAAAATTGGTTGGTTTCCCAGCCAGCTGATCAAATTTATTTCCCAGCAAGGAATTCTGCGCGCTTTCAAATCCCGCGATCCGAAACGACTGAACAAAAGCGACAAAACCGGGACAAAACAGGTTTTTTTTCCGCAAGCGCACTCACTCTGACCAGTCGTCGTATGTTTATGGGGTTCTTTTTCTTTTCTTTTTTCTTTTTTTTTTTTTTTTTAGTCGTCCTCAGGCTTCAGAGTTTCTACAGCCAGCTCGGGTTAAAATACTAGAAAAAGTCAGTAATTCCCAGGCAAAACGTCTATCAATAACAAAATTTCCCAGCCAGCTCATCGAAACACCTGTATTTTTGCCAGCCAGCAAGATTCCTCTGGGGAACAGATAATGTGAGGAACAGATTCGTTGGGTGCCCCTTGAACGTTGCCTTCCAAGAACTTCCACTGAACCATTTGCTTATCCGTATTTGCTAGGTGACCTTTTAAGTGCCAAAAATTGCAAAAATACCAGCTTCCGAAAAGGTAAAGGACTACTTTACCCTGGTTGTGAATCTTTTAGGTGATCATTTTAGTAAAGAAATCTGTAGCTGTCTGGCAACGTAGAACCGAAATTCTTAGAACAGTTTGACTCTCTCGAACACATATTTCAACGAAGATTATCGTTGGGTGCCTCTGAAATATTGCTGACATGTGCATTTGTTGAAAATCCATGGCCAATATAAATTTATACGGCGTCGAGAGTTCGGTTAAAATATGTCTGACGAAATAGAAAATGATGACTGACGAGAAAATTCTCCAATGATGTCTGCTGTAAGCTTGAATAGCGACGAGATGTGTGATTGTTGAAATTTGTCAAAATCTCTGCGAACACGGAATTGCAAACGTTTCCGGGCCTTCTTCGTGCTTTTTTGAGACAGCGAGGCAAGCATTAATTAAGAAGGAAAACACCTCAGAGCTACCCGTTGTAAATAAGTGTTTTGTCTCCTGCCGTCTATTTCTCTAAAGCCGTTTTATGGTGTTCTTCATTGAAATTCTCTTCTTCCCCTTCCTCGGCTTCTCTCGAGGCTTTCTTCCCTTAAATTTTTCAAATTTCGTCGCCTCTTCTCTCGTGCTCTTTCCTGCTCTTTATCCCGTGTAAAAGTGACGAAGGCCAGTGGGATAAATGCGGGCTGCACAAAAGTTTCCAGCCAAGAAAATTCGGTCATCCGCGCCTTAAAGGAACCACAAAGCTGCATTTGCAAGATTCCCCTCTCTTCCTTTTCTTAGTCTCCCATCCCCCTCCCACAGAGACTGTACGGACGGACGAAAGTTCTGTCAATCACGTGACAACCAAACCAAGTTTGACCGTATTCCCATAGACCATTTCGGAACTGGGACGAGTTTTAAATTTGAACCAATCGATAAATTGACACCATCACATGAACAATAACATTGAGATTGGCCATCTGTCCAAGGTTGATGGTTTTTGGTCGAACAGAGACCAAGTTTCAGACTTAAAAACATCCTTAAAAATCCATATAATTTTGAGGCTGCGTCCCCCGACACCACATAAACTCTTTAAAAAAATTATCAGATTTGGGACAACTGGAAAATCCTATCATGGATCTTCTATTTCGAAATAGGTGAGGTGAAAATCACTGTACTTGCCTATTCAGTTTATGAATATTACAGAAATCGCAAAAAACTGAAGAGTTTATATGGTTTAAATGGGGACACAGCCTCAAAATTAGAGACGTTTGTATGGATTTTTGACTTTTTCTGACTCTTTCTTTGCTGGAAACCTCGTCAGAGACTACGAAAACTCAACGGTCGCCCTGTGGTGTTGATTGTTAAAGAGGTTCTTTTCAATCGTTTTATCGATTCATTTGGGACATTAAGAGCCGCCTGACCTCGCTGGCAGGGCTTCAATTGCACGGCTAGCGGATTGAAATGAAAGAAAAACCTGCCCTTGGATTCTACGGTGGAATTTGAACAGTGGGAATATTTTAACCAGGAATATTTGACTGAATTTGGTGGCCTCGTGCGAATTGAGTGTTCATCCTTGGTACATGCATTTTACTATAACCATTGACAACCAAGGAACTGATAATGGCTCACTTCGTGTCAAATGTGGAAAAAAAACCTCACAGGAAGGAAGCGACCCCCAGTGGCAATAAGATTAGGCCTTTTAATTGATAATTTTTTCGTAAAATTATCTTGTCAAGTCTCAGGTCTTGTCTTCCCATACAACTCTTATATTCCCTCACACTGAGCTTGGGGCACCTGTGGTAGGGTGAGTGCAATAGGCCATTTCCGAGTTCTGGCCTGCCTCATCTTCAAAGCGAGTCTGAGTGCGAAGTTTTTGTTATGAAAATTAGTTTTTATTCATATGTAAAGTAGAACTAATTACCATCACAAAAACTTTGCACTTAGACTCGCTTTGAAGAGGAGGCAGACATGAACTCGGAAATGGCCTATTTGCAGTCTTTGCAAAAATCTTTATTCCAAATTGCCCGAGAAATATCATGTGCGACTTTGTAATATTTAGCAATTATTGAATGAGGCTGGGTAGGATATGCAGAATTCTGCAGGTCGAGGAGGGTGTTATCCACCAAGGCCGAGGGCCGAGGTGGATAACATCCTCCGAGATCTGCAGAATTCTTCATATTCTACGAAAGGGTATCACGCATTCAGGGAAATATTGCGCCATCCAGGGCGCACGCTTGATTTGAAAACAAGAGGTTTGATTGGTTCTGACCAAATGTTATTGCTTATTAGCCAATCATAATCCAGAATTTCAATGGGTAATTTGCAGTGGTATTACACAATGTACACTTTTTGCACAGTCTTACACTTGAACTGCACTGTTCTCAGCCAATCAAAATCGAGTAATTCTTTCATGTATATTATTATACCAGTAACAGACGCTAGGATTACTTTAACACTAAGATTCAGTACAGTAACACCTTGGAGGTAAAAAAAAAGCATAATTCTTTCTTAACATCATTTTTTTCTTTGTAGGTTGGGCAGAATAATATTGAAGAAATAACAATCATTGGTGAAGATGACAATGTGGTATCAGGATTCACAGCAATAACCAAAGCCCATGATGATGGTGTGTGATACATATAGTATGCCTTGATACTTGTTGTGGAGATATTTATATTTTAATCATTGTTGTCAATTGACAGGCAACGTACAGTATAGGGAGAGCAGTGTGTATCAGTGGAATTGACATCACGGTATACAAAGAAATGTTCTACAAGAGCAAGGGCCGGTGCATGTACGTGTAATATACTTCAACATGCAGAACTCTTTATTCCATACGTTTCTAGCAGGTGTTGCAAAAATTAAGACCCTAAGACCCTGAAAATTCAAAATAGGTAAGCCAAAACTCTCAATTTGACTGACACTAGGCCTAAATCAAGTGAAGCTACATATATGATCCTCGCAATTATGAACGCAATTTTTGAAATTGCGTAGAGAAGCCTGAAAAATTCAGGACTTCAACGGGGTTTGAACCCGTGACCTCGCGATACCGGTACCGCGCTCTAACCAACTGAGTTATGAAGCCACTGACATTGGGAGCTAGTCATTTGTGGGTTGTAATGTTCCTGTGAGGAATGAATCAATGATGAAGTCATATATGAAATGCATCATATATGAACTGCAGATATGAAATCAAGTAGATCCTCGCAGATTTGAACGCAATTTTTTGCAATTGCGTAGAGAAGCCTGAAAAATTCAGGACTTCAACGGGGTTTGAACCCGTGACCTCGCGATACCGGTGCAATGCTCTAACCAACTGAGCTATGAAGCCACTGATGTTGGGAGCTGGTCATTTGTGGGTTCTAATGTTCTAATAGCTTCACTTGATTTCATATCTGCAGTAACTGTTCATATATGATCCATTTCATATATCCTTTCATCACTAGACCTAAAGTGAAGTTTAAGTCCTTCCTCCGCTATAACTTGTTTCAAAGGGAAAGCTGGGTAATCTACCATATTTAACTGAGTGTCCATGCTCCACGTGTGGCCGGACATCATTTCTAGTCGGATGTATAATTGGCCCTGTGACACTCAAGGCCTAAAAAACAACTTTAGTCCTAGGGTTAGTCAAATTGAGTGTTTTGGGTTCCTTTTTTTAAGTTTTTAAGGTCATAGGGTCTTCGTTTTTGAGACACCTCATTTATAGGTGATGGAAAACTTGTAACAAGGACTAAATGATAAAAAAAGTTCTAAGAAAGTAGGAGAACATGTCAGTGTAACTCCAAGGTGTAAAGCAGGACATGCATGTACATGTAAATAAAAACAAAATTGATTGATTAATGTTCTTACTTATCATTGTAGGATCCAATTTTCAGTCACTTGACAAAAGTGGGTTTGTTATTTAATAGCAATAGCAGCAGTTTCACAAGCAACCTTTGTGGCTTCCCCAATTGTGTTTTTATTAGAATCCGCCTTACAAGAAGGGGTTTCTCTCCACTAACTAGAACATTCACTTGTCAGCAGGTATTTTGGGGGGAACTATGTGTGTGTGGATGGTAAGTTGAGGAAAAATAATAGACAAAAGTTAGGGTTAGTCTGTAAAATGAGGGGGAGATGTTCACAAAGCAAACTCTCAACTCCACAATAAGGTTATCAAAAGAAAAAAACTCTGTGTGGAATTAAAATTTTAATTTCAAAAACAACCAGAAGTACAAGAGTGTATTAAAAGGGAGGAACTTTCTTAGACAAAGCTTAAATAAAATAAAATAAAAAATAAATAGATAAAGGGAAATAGATAGAGAAAATTGATTAAAAATTAAAAATAAGTAGTAAAAAGTGAATTGAATAAATAAACAAAATTTAACTGGAGAAAATCCTTTACAATGCAAGAATACGAAGTCTGGCCTGTTCAGGCCGGTTTGGGTGTAAGGCGTCATCAGTTATTTTCGTACATTATTAATTATGCCTCTGACCAGGTGCATTGCATTCCGGCTGAGAAATAAATTCGACCATAATTCGACCCATTAATTTCGACGTGTAAAACCACGGTACAATTAATGTCGACGGAAGGTTGAATTTAATTGGAATTAAATTCGTCTGAGATAGCGCGACGTACAAACTAGGCCTAAATTGGTCTTTTTAAGCGGTAAGTCTGAGCACGGTAAATTAATTTTAAACTTCCCACGTTATTAAGCCATTGTTTTGGCTTTGTCAAATAAGAAATGATCTATCCAAATGAAATGTTTGTCCTGTAAAAATGGTCTTTAGTAATTTTACTTCAGTTTCTATCACGTGAACTAAGTATCCTTACTGCACAATTACGTGTGCAAAGAAAGGAATTGTTTCCCATTTTAAGTGGAATATCCTCGCTACAAGAAGGCCTTTTAATATAAATAATCCTACAAGCTGCATTAAGTTGAATGAGTCTTGATAGACGCTGAATACGTAAATCAGTCAGAAAAGGTTGCTCTTCTCTTCATAACCTCTTTTGTCGTGTCTCTCGTGCACGAAGCTCATTGTATTGACCACGGCTATCCGCCGCCGAAACCGAAATTGGTAAACAATAACTTTCAATAAATTTAATGACGCATTAACAGGGGAAAAAATGTGCAATTCTTTTGACAAAAAACTACAATGCGGACAGTGACGCATTTAAAATCCAGGTAGCATAATCACCCTGTTTATGAACCTCTTTCTGATAATACAGAGCAAACGTACACTGGTTGGACCATCCTGCTGTGCCGTTAATGGTTGCCAGAGGGACACTTACTTGGGATGCAGCAGAGGTAGATGCCGCCCTAATACTGTGCGGTTTAAAACGGGTCAGGTCAAACCCCTGCCAAACCTAGAGTGGTTTTAACCCAACGTGAAACTGTACTCTTACCGACTGGCCTATATGGTCTCACAAAACTGATAAATAAGATGGTAACCTTACCCCGAAGAGGTTTTGTCCGGGACAAATACTCCCGAACAGTAAAAACTGGACAAAGGTTTTTATCAGGGAAGTAGGCTGCAAACTCAAGCTCATGAAGGTGATAGCCTGGCCTGGTCTGTTTTAACTTACCTCCAATAGACTCACTTAAGTCTTCAAATTGCGAATATCTAGATGACCAGTTTGTATCCTCTGAGCAGAAAGGAGGGTTGACAAAGTAACTGTTTTAAAAGTCAACATTTTAAGGTCTAGTTTTTAAATTGAAGCTTGACTTTTTAAGACGTTCAGCAGCAAGGCTGGGTCCCACGTAACAGTATAGCGTAGAAGAGCAGGCTTTTCTTGAAAAACCGGTTTCATAAGTTGTCTAATGAGAGACAGATCGCAAAAGGAAACCCCAGCTTTAGGAGGCAAGACTTGTGATAATGCAGATCTGGCCGTATTTAGAGTACTATAGCCTAGACCCTGTTCAAACAACTCAGCTAAAAAATCCAGAGCCTTTATGGGAGGAACTGAGCAGGGATCCAAACCCCTTTTACTGCAAAAATGTTACCACTTCTGAAGATAGACCCAGCGCTCGAAATTTAAAAAAAATTCCAGGTTTTCCCTGTTTCAAAGGCCGGGCAACTAAATCCGTAAATTTGGTCGCCCTGATAAATGCTTGGTTGCCCATTAGGAAAGGTGGAGCTGGGTATTCCATGGTTCTAAGTGTGCGCCTGTGGTATTTTTGTGGAAGTTTCGGTTTAACTTTCAGTATTTTCGAAACGAGTCTTCGATCTTTATCGCCTGCATTTTTGCGATATCGTCTCTTGCATTTTCCTATCTTACATTTTTTGTAAAAGCGACATATATTCAAACTACGAGAAAATACTCGGATGCGGCAAATTCATTATTGATGACTTTACAATATTATTGGACAATGACAACAAAAAAGCGAAAAGTGAGTCGGCTGCAGCTTATGCAAATAGCCACTATCAAAAATACCATAAGGCCCGTTTTAAACGTCGCATTTTACATGAGCCGAATCCAATGCAAATGAGCGAAAACAATACATTTTTCTCATTTGCATTAGATTCGACACATGTGAAATGCGACGCTTAAAACGGGCCTAATACTCTTTGTTTGTCCCTCCAAACTTTGCATTAGCATTGTTTTTATTTTCTCTTGGGACTTACAATGGTCCCAAGAGGAACAAACAAAGAGTATTATGATATTTTTGTTATTGGTTAATTCATTTTCTTTTTTGGCTGGGTCGTCCGTAGTTTTTTCTTCGGGCAACCAGGCTTTTCACTTTACCAAAAACTGGTCACCCGGTAAACTTTCTGGTCGTCTGGGACCATCGGACGACCGCTAATTTCGAGCACTGTTAAGACCTGATATTGTTTTTGAGTGGATCCTCAAGGACTTGAGAATAACAGGTGAAGCTTTCTCCGAAACTCCTCTTGCTCACAATGAATCCCAGACAACTTGCATGCCATTAACTTTAACTTGTTGTGTAGGGGGTTCCGCAATTGAAGGTTGGTTGGCAGCGTCGGTAGCTGAGAGTAACATGGTAGGAGAACAGGATGGCCCACCAACATCCGCAGAAGACGGGGAAACCAAATGTGAGTGGTCCACACTGGGACAATGATTACACCTCGTGATTGATCCTGTTCTGTCGCCTGTAAAACCCTGTTGATTATAGCAAAGGGGGAAAAGCATAGAAAATGTGCTCCGTCCAGCTGATAGAGAAAGCATCAATTGCAAAAGCTTGGGGATCTGGTGTCCATAGGACAAAGGGTCTCAACGGGAAATTCAGTCTTGAGGCAAAAAGATCTATGAATGGTTTGCCCGAGAATGCAGATACCCTCTTAAAAATGGCTGGATCAATTTTCCACTCTGTGTCATGGAAAGTGTGCCTTGACTCATTATCAGCTAAAACATTAAGCTTTCCTGGAATGTGTGTTGCAGTAATCCATAAATTCCTTCGATACACCACAACCACAACTTCCTAGTTAGTTTATTGCATTGAATAGTTCTACCACCCATGTTGTTAATATATGAAATTGCGGTTGTATTGTCTATCATTGCTTTGATATGACAGTCTCTCAGACTAGAAAAGAAAGTTTGAAGTGTGAGAAAACAAGCCAAAATCTCAAGATAATTAATGTGGTTGGTCTGTTCTTGCTCTAAAAAGAGACCCTCAGTGGAAACATCATTCAGTACACCACCCCAGCCAGACAAAGATGCATCAGAGTAAATAGTGACACTGGGACTACCATGAGATACCAGATTGAAAGTGGTGTGTGGGTGTGTAATCCACCACTGCAGGTCAGACTTTGATGTCTCTGAAAGGGTCATCAGCGCATTGAAATCGCCTCTGCTAGCTCTCAAGGCCATAACTTTGTCGAGTTCTAATTGCCTAATGTATAAAAAAGTGGTCCATGCATGACACCAGGAAAAACAACCACCATTTTTGTGACTAATTTTGTAGCTGACAGAATTCAAAACAAACCGTAGAAAGGTGATAACCTGTTTCGGTTTAAAAACAGATTTCTCATGGTTCAAAATGAAACCAAGATCTGTGAGTAGCTTGGTGGTGACAGCAACATTAGTGCTACAGTGCCTCCCTGAAGAAAGGAGTCATCAATGTAGCCCATGCCACATTTTCAAATCCTTGGGAACGAAGCGTTGCATACATAAATTGGTTTAGGGATTTTTATAAATATTCTAGGAGCACAACTTTTAAACCATTTGGAAGTCAGGTAAATTGAAAAAGCTGATGTTTCCAAATGAATCTCAAGTATTTCCTGTGATTTTTGTTGACTGAGACCGAATGATAGGCAACCTTTAAATCAATGGACTCCATGATACAGTTTGGGGTCATAAGAGTGATTGCATTCCTAAGATTCTCCATTTTAAAATGGTGATATTCTACCGACTCATTTAGTTGTTTGAGGTTAAGAATAAGTCGATAGGAGCCATCTTTCTTCGGACGTATGAAAATGTTGGAAATGCACACTCCATTTGAGTGTGTGGCTCTCTCAATGATCCCCCTCTCAAGAAAACATGCAATCTGCTCATCAATTATCGTAATCTCCAATGGATTAAATTTGTACTGGTTTGGTACAAAACGTTGAGTGGGTTTTGTGATAAAGTCAATTGTGACCCCTCTAACATCAAGGATACTTTGATCTGAAGTAATGGTGTGCCATTTGTGAACATAATTTTTCAATCTACCTGCCATGCATGGAATTGATGGAGAAAAAGCAGGCTCACCTGGCTTCCCAATTGATCATGAGCTACTTTGAGTTTTCCCCCGTTGGCCTTGGCCCTGGTACAAAAATGTTGTTGATGGTTTGAGTAGGGTGATCCTTGTCGTATGAAGTTATTGGCTCCATGCTTTGAGTTTGTTCCATGCTCGGGATAAGACAACCGTTGGCTGACCTTGTTGGTTTCGCTTATTTCCTTGGCTGCCTTGGGCAGGTCATCTCCAAACAAAAATTTTGATATTGGAGTTTGGGAGCTGCAAAGTTGTTTGTATTGCTCGTTGAGATCAGGCCTAATCAGTTCTCGTCTACTAAGGTTGAATTCATAGACAAAATTTGCCATAAGAGTCAATGAATCCAAAGCGAGTCCAAGGAACGAAGACACATCTTCCTTGCTAACAGTTTTAGGGTTACTTTTCAGACTCAAAAGTTTGCCTGTCAGACTAATGATAGGATGCATACTAGTACTCTTTAGCATGCTAGTTTCAATCTTGTGCATCCTCAACCTCAAGTCCCTTGAATTTGAGCTGGATCTCATTTTAGCCCAAATTTGAGGATTAACCCTTGTACTTACTACGTTTTCACAATTTTGAGGCCTGTTGTACTTGGCCAGTTTGTCTTTTGCATTCTCCTCCGACAACTTATTTTTCACCATTTTGTCAACAAGGTTTGCCAATTGTGTGCGAACAGCATCACTCACAGCTCCTTCGGGGTCATAAATCTTTGACAGTCCGGCAAGAACGCTCTCTTCGATCGCCTTCTGGTAACTGCTCTGGCCGTTTATCTGCACTGATCAGCTCTTCACACGCCTCGGTTAGATCCACTGACTCAGTGATGGCGTCATCACCCTCGTGCTCATCAACATCCGAGTCGCTGAGTCCATCCCTTTTCCTTTTGTGGGATCCAGCGCTCGCGGAAGAGTGAATAACCTCTTTCACAGTCGATAGCATAGAATTTATTGCTGTCCCGAGTGATGATAGAGAAGCTGATTGTTGTTCTTAGAGGTAAATGATGTAGATGATGACTTTATTTGGTATCAAATGGCTCTTTGCAAAGATACTAAAAACTTCTTCTCTGGTTTACACGGAACGATTCGTCTGCCCGATTTATCGGCCCGACAGCGTCGGAGCACAAATCTAGCTTGTATTTTGACACTCGATGAACGATTGATTCACCGAAATAAAAGATCGGTCCGATTAAAAAATCTCTTGCATTGCAACAGATTTTTTAAAGTCGGGCCGACACCGAGAGAAAGTGCCATGTCAATCAAACGGTACGCGAGCGGCCAGTGCGCACAAATGGCGGATACTTGACAGACAACGGGAAGATCTTTTGAGGAAAGAAGTTTAACACAATTTACACGGTACGACTTATCAGCCCGACAAAACCGGCCGACAAATTGTACCGTGTAAACCGGCCTCAAGGAGGCTCGAAATAGTTTCTTATTTTTTCAAACAAATAAACATATTCTGTCCTTAGATACAGTTAGGGAAATCATATCAAGACGAAATTTGGCCAGGGTATTAAGTACTCATTGTACATATCTCACATTATATTTTCCTCCAAAATAACGTTACCATGGCAACGATATTAGGCATTTTTTTGAGCCTTAAAATCAGCATATGTTGTCTTTTTTGAAGAAACGGGACGGTGAAATTTTCCCATTAAGCGTCACCAGATAATGTTAGAAATACTCTCTAAAATATTTAAAATTCAACAAAATCTGTAGGCCAGTTTTTCGGAAAAATCAGTTTTTTTGAAATTTGTTTCTAACTTTTTTTTTTTTTCACCTATAGAATTTTTTAAAGTTTGAAAGACAAACGGTTTAAATTAATCTAAGCTCACATGCAGAAAATGAAAGAAATTCACCGTCCGGAAGCAGTGATATAAACGAGTAAAGTTGCAAAATCAGGAAAAATGAGGGTTTTACTAGATCAGCATGTACGCATGCGTCACCCACACACTCGAGTCCGCACGTGAGTGGAGCTGCAGGCCAACACAATCGTATTTAAGACACCATTAAGCCGTTTGTGCAGAAGTTTCGTAGTTTTCGTGAATAGGAGTTGTCTATTTATATTCCTTATATATTGAAATTAGGAGAAAGGTGAGCGAAATTAGCGGCATTTGTTTACTTCTGGTGACCCATTTGAAGCATGGGCTGACGTGAGCAGCTCACGAATTGCGTGTATGGCTTACGCGCGCGCGCTCAGCTGAAAACCCTTTCCAGCCTCCTTGAGATAAGCATTTAATACTTACGGAAAGAGCTGATGATGTGTTATCAACAGAGTATAGTATACTGTATCATTCGTCTCCCATCCGTACTTTCAATAATTATTGAAGAGGACTTTGTTAATCAAATAACAAGTCCCAACTGAAACTTGTGTGACACATTTTGTAGAATTCCTAGATTTTTTTAAATTGTTAGAGTCTGAATAAGAAAATAACACAAACAGCGGTGGTAAACATTGTATTCCAACGCATTTTAATAAAACTTGACATTTCGTATGCTAGTCAACACACATTTTCAAAAGTGACCCTTACAATTTTTTGAAAACTATATATATCGTAAACATTAGGGTTCTATTTATATTATGATATCCGCATGGAATAGTTTTTAACGTCTCGGTTTTTTTTTTTTTAGGCGAATGCATTTATTGCACCTTTGTTGCGTGGAAGAAAATCCTCTCCTGTATTTTGTGGGGGATCAGAAATTCTGAATCCTCCCCTGTGTTCATGGGGGGATCAGAAATTCTGAATCCTCTCCCGTGTTCATGGGGGGATCAGAAATTCTGAATCCTCTCCTGTGTTCATTGGGGGATCAGAAATTCTGCATCCTCTCCAGTGTTTTGTGAGGGAGAGGGATCAGAAATTCTGAATTCTCTCCTTTGTTCATGGGGGGAACAGAAATTCTGAATCCTCTCACCCGTTTTCTATGAGGAAAACTCTCGAGAAGATCATTTGGCTTCTCATGCGTGGCTAAGACACGCTCAGGGAGTTCAGATAAAGAATAGGAAGTTGCTTGGAGGAATTTTGTGATTCCTTGCAAACAGGGAAACTTTCCCTGTGAATTTTAACACAATTTTAAGATTCAGAGTAAACTACAAAGAACCCTCCCTGGAATTAAGTGGCGATTATGAATTTCCGTGGAAACTCCACATTTCATTTTCTGCCAATTTTACATTAATTTCCGACGAAACTTCAAAGCCTGTATCATAAAAAAGCTGTTTTCCGAAACAAGTTTTCATTTTGCAAGGAAAAAACAGCCATTTTTGAGGTGATTCTCAGTATTTCTTCCGAATTTTCCTAAATTGGTATACCACATTTTAGTTTGGAAGGCGTTATGTACATTACTGAAATTTGTTTTTTTATTCAATGCGACCCGTATTTCTGGCGACACGAGTCGCGTAAGAAATCATTCCGAAATACGCGATATTTCATTAGTCCAAGAGCGGCAGCGGCGCTTTATTCGTTTCAATTATACTTTTTATTCGATTGGTCAGCTTTCTAGTATTGATTCCTCTGTAGCTTTTTGTCGTCCATTTGTTTCTCACTCGTTACTTCAAGCCAAATGACAGCATAAACAAAAGTGCGCAAGGCATCTCGGTAGTTGCTGTCTATATGCAGTAGACCCATGCATACACAATTTACCCTTTACAGCTGGCGATCACATGGTAAAAAATCCGCCATACTGGAGAGCAAATTGTGCTCAGGAACTTCCAAAACAAAGCAACTTAATTTAAATTTTCTTTGTTTTAGACTCTTACACTTCTCTTCAAACTCTTTTTTGGGAGAGAAATATCACGATGAGTGGTCCCGTAACTTTTCACATTTCGTCAACTACGGTGCCAAACAACTCCTTTCGTTGTATGATGTTGTCGGATGGCGAAATCTGGCTCAAGAGTTCAATCTTTGTTGAATGACGTTCCCGAGCATACTCTATAGGAGAATCTTTGTTTACAATTTTTTGCCTCGTCCAGAAATGCACGCAATGTCGAAAACGGCAACAATTCGCCAAAGTTTGACCAATGGCGAAAATAGTGACAATTCACTAAATTTTACCCTAAGTTCCCAAAATGCACATGTTGGTGAAAATGGCAAATACGGCGAGTGTTCCTATGAGGTGACGAAGGGGCCCCATTCAGAGTGGTAATTTTGGCGATTTTGGCAAATTAGTAACTCTCCGTTCTTACTGCAGGCTTATGTGTTTATACTTGAGGAGGAAGAAAGTTCCATAGAAGATATTTTAAAGCTAAAATGAAGCCATTTATAAATTTCGTTGTGATCCTGACAGTCATGGCAAACACTTTATCCACCGGTCACTGAGTCGATCTGGGCAAAATTATATTTTGCCAAAACAAGTCATATTAAAATAATGTAAGTCAAATGAAGTCATGTAAAATGGGCACCATCATATCATTTGTTCTAAGTATTGCCGACGACGATAGAGCAAAGAGAAAAGTGAATTTAAAAAACCAAAAACGTAAAAATGTTCAAAGGAATCAGCAAGCAGTGCCGCAAGGCAAAAACACTAGTGCAATCTATACGACTGACTGTGGCGTAAAGAAATAAGGACAAAACTGAAACAATGTTTTTTCTTCTCTTAAATAAGTGTTAATTCCAAACTCTTTACTGTCAACAGCGCGAATCTTACTTTGAGTTTCGAAATGTTTAATTCAAAAATAGCCATTACATGGCCAAATCGGCGAAAGCCTTATGGCAAAGACCCATATGAACCATGTGAGCGTTACTCTGACCAGGGTGGGAAATAAACCCACGACCTTCTGGTTAGATCACCACTGCTCTACCGACTGAGCTACAAGGTCAGCCGGGAGCAGGCCGTGGGAACTGAAGATGATAAAGTTACGGCAATGAACATGTACAAGTACAAGAAGGGTTAGTTTTATACGTTTTTACAAACGTTGGCCGTGTAGCACTTATATTTCAACAGACTTAACTATTAGAGTGTAATGTAAAGTGCTAGTTTGTACCCCATATGAACCATGTGAGTGTTAGCCCTACTATTGAAAATGGGCCCACACAAGGACAGAGAAAAATCCTGACCAGGGTGGGAATTGAACCCACGACCTTTGGGTTAGATAACAACTGCTCTACCGACTGAGCTACAAGGTCGGACGAGAGCAGGCCGTGAGAAGCGAAGTGTTACGTTTTTACAAACGTTGACCGTGTAGCACTTATCTTTCAACAGGCTTCAGAAACACAACTTTCAAGTAGTCAGATTTCAACTGGTTAAGTTCCCAACATTAAGGCCTAGTTTACATGTCGGGCTATCGTCGAATTTAATTCAGATGAATTTAATTCCAGGTCCTACTTTAAAATTTATTCGACGATAAAGCGACGCCTAAAGGCAGTTCAATTCGTCTGTTAAATTAAATTCGTCTAACACGCATTATCCGTCTTAAGAATACCTCCCATTGACAGGTAAAATCGTCTGACGTTAAATAGAGTAAACACGATGGCTGGCCTGTTCAGGCCGGTTTGGGTGTAAAGCGTCATCACTTATTTTCGTACATTATTAATTATGCCTCTGACCATGGGCAGGTGCATTGCATTCCGGCTGAGAAGTAAATTCGACCATAATTCGACCCATTAATTTTGACGCGTAAAACCACGGTACAACTAATGTCGACGGAAGGAAGAATTTAATTGGAATTAAATTCGTCTGAGATAGCGCGACGTACAAACTAGGCCTAAATTGGTCTCTTTAAGCGGTAAGTTTGTGCACGGTAAATTACTTTGAACTTGCCATGTTATTAAGCCATTGTTTATGCTTTGTCAAATAAAAAATGATCTATCCAAATGAAATGTTTGCCCTGTAAAAATGGTCTATAGTAATTTTACTTCAGTTTCTATCACGTGAACTAAGTTAATCCTTACTGCACAATTACATCTGCAAAGAAAGGAATTGTTTTCCATTATAAGTGGGACACCCTCGTTACAAGAAGGCCTTTTAATATAAATAATCCTACAAGCTGCATCAAATTGACTGAGTCTTGATAGACGCTGAATAAGTAAATCCAGTGGATCACGAAAATTTCAAGAATGAAGTCAAAAAAGGTTGCTCTTCTCTTCATAACCATTTTTGTCGTGTCTCTCATGCACGAAGCTCATTGTTTTGACTATACTGGCCGTGGGCTAAAAAAGAAATCGGTAAGACAATAATTACACTTGCTTAAAAGTTTTTTACTGTTGAAATTATCTCAGTCAGTGCTGATCATGAAGGCCGCGGATTGAACCATGTTGAAGACTCTTTATTGCATGGACCTTTCAAGTTGTATGGGTCATTTTCAGAAAGTCTTCCATTTTGAATTGACCAAGTCTAAGTGCACTTCTTCGTCACCATAATTTCACCATAAGATAGACGGTCGGTGAACAGGGAACTTTGCTTGACTGTATTGACCAGTATGAAAATAGCGTGTTTAAATGTGTTACGAACTTCCACGCCGTGAACGCACAGTCATAACATGTCCACCGGTTGAGCAAGTCAATTGGCTTGCGAGCTTTGTCAAAAGCGATAGTTTTTAGTATTATTTTGCATCAGACAATGGTTCTAAATGTGTGAAATGTCCATCAGATTGAGCTGCAAAGGTAAAGGGCCATCGCTTTTTGTCTACATGTGACTTTAATAACGGCTACTGCAACAGCAGTAAAAATATAATTGTATATTCAGCCGCCGATTTCAATGAATCATAGAGCTGATATATATGCTTGCTTTTGCAGAAAGCAGTGGTAGAGGAACGTCGCCGGAGTGTCTGCGCTGTGGCAAGGAACTTGGGCTGTGAATTGACCCACAAGAGGAACCAAGATACTAATTACTTGGACTGACACCACCAGACCGATCATCAGTTGACCATGAACCTGTAACGGATGAGAAAACGTGCAGTTTATAATGTAGCTTACAAACAAAACTATGTATAGAATGTAGATCTCGAGAAATAAAAGAAAATTTCAGTGTCGTTGAATAGGGTGGAAGCAGAGGATTGCCGCATTCCTTGTTTAATTCCATGTTTTTGTCCTTGCTTCAAAGAGGAATTCGAGGAACATTATGCAAATTGGAAACTAAACTTTCCCCCGAAAAAAACTATTGCTCATCCGAAACTGCTCAGTGACCTTTTAAGTGCCAAAAAAACGTAAAGGACTACTTTTCTCTGGTTGCGAATCTTTTAGGTGATCATTTTAGTAAAGAAATCTGTAGCTGTCTGGCAACGTAGAAGAGGTCACGTAGAACCGAAATTCTTAGAACAATTTGACTATCTCAAAGAGGGAAGAGGCCTCAGGGGGAAGAGGAGAGGTTCGAGGAAGAGGCCTCCGAGGAACACATATTTCAACGAAGATTATCGTTGGGTGCCCCTGAAATATTGCTAACATGTGCATTCGTTGAAGATAAATGGGAGGGTTGTCCAATACACACGAACTGAGTCGGATCGACTTTTTGGTGAAGACGACCCGTCAAGCGGAAGTCGGGTCGTTGGTGTTTGTGGAAGTAAAGTAACAGGAAGTTGCTATTTTAAAGAAGGTTAGAGGAACTTTCTGTAAATATGAAATGGTGACGGGTCGTAAGGACCTGTCTAGTTCGTGACGTGCCGTCATTTGAAAAGTCGACCCGACTATTGGAAATGTCAGGTGGTGAGGGACTTATAAAAAAGTGGTGTATTTGTGAAGATAGTGGAGGCGGTGAGGCCGGCTGAAAATGTTGACGGGTCGTAACGACCCGTCTAGTTCGTGACGATCCGTCATTTGAAAAGTCGACCTGACTATTGGAAATGTCAGGTGGTGAGAGACTTACAAAAAATCGTGTATTTGTGAAGATAATCGAGGCGGTGAAGCCGCCTGGAAATGTCGAGGGGTCGTGACGAGCCGTTTCTTTAAAGGTCGAACTGATTGTTGGAAATGTCAGGTAGTGAGAGACTTGGACAAATCGTGTATGTGAAGATACTGGACTCTTTAAGGCCGGCTGAAAATGTTGACGGGTCGCGAAGTCATTTGAGGTGGTGATGTCAATCCACCGGGACACAGTTGTTTCGTTATTCATATTTATGTTACTTGTTTGCGATCGTCGCGTAATTGTGAAGCGCTAGCCTCCAAGGTGAAACACAAATTAAACCTTTTTAAAACGCAGCATAGTAGCAAGTAGGGTGGGTGGGAGCTTACAATTGTGGCTGGAAACGAATTTGGCAAGACTTTGTTGTAGGTTTATTATTATATTTGGTCTCCTGCGAGCGGCCTTTCTAAAACAAGGGTAAGGGTAAGACCAAGGGTCAGAGTAAGGGTACGGATACGAATACAGAAAGTATCCTAAAAATGCATAAAAGCTAACCTTAAACTTTTGTTTAGGCCTAATTAGGCCTAAGGTTAGCTAGCTTTTATGCATGTTTAGGATACTTTTTGTATTCGTATCCTTACCCTTACCCTGACCCTTGTTCTTACCCTTACCCTCGTTTTAGAAACGCCACCCCTGCGAGTGATGTTGTAAGGTATCGGCATACCCCAAAATTGATAATTTTGCCATTTTCCCAGGTACACCTCATTGAATTTCTTTTTTTTTATTATTATTATTTCAAAAAGTTTGCAAAGAAACGTTTCTTCTAGACAATGTTAGAAAGGAAAACGACTCTACGAATAAATTATCTCAAATTAGAAGCTGTCCACAAATGGCTTTAGGTCTCAAAACTCAAATGCAAATTTCATCGAATAGGCGCACGATTTCAGTTCGTTTACAGCGAGTTTTCATCCCTTTCCTCTCAAATTTGGCAAGAATGTTGCCTTCGAAATTAATGAGTATTTAAGAAAAGGTACTTCGCGTTTTATAAAAAGTGTAAGTTTAACAGTGAATAAAAACAAACCAGATATGTAATCAAAATGCCTCGAAAAGGTTTTTTAGATCAAGGTGTAAAAAAAACGTAGTTTCCGGTTAATTTCTGACCGGAAACAAACTCAATTTGTGAATTTACATACGTTTGGAAAATGATGACTATTTTAAGAAAGGTATTTTATTTCTTGCCTTAAGTCAACTAAGAATCGGGATTTAAAATTCCTAAGCTTCCAGAAAATATATATTTTAGTGGGTTTTTTTGGAAACGTGTGACCGTGAAGCAGCGACAACGCGAGGTTGTCATTTGGGATGTACTGCATGATATTAAAAATGACGCAAAACTCATGAAATGACTTGTTATGCTGCGTTCGTTCAACAGATTAGCATTCCGTTTTTCGTGAAGAATTTAAATCTGTTAACGACTTCGACGCGTTTAGGTGATTAATATTGGGCAATAGTTTTGAAGTTCTTTATTTGCTTGGTTAGCAATCGTGCTGGTTTACCGTTTATTTGTGGATGTTCTACAACGTGAATGCATAATTTCTTGAGGCCGGACATGGAGTAGAAAATGCGGGCCGTTGTTTGTACATATTTTGGGCGTATGTGTTTTAATGAGTACTGGTGTGGGAGGGGTGTTTTCAACGTAACTCTTAGAATTCGTATATGGTAGAGTAAGGTAGTAGAATTTGAAGTCTGACTTTCCAAATTAAAGATAAAACAAGTCATTAGCATACGGTGTTGGTGCTGATGACTTTGTTAAGCTGAAAGCAACTAAAAGTGCTGCTATAATCGTCACTTTGTTCTTAGATAGGAAGTAATGATTTTGCAAATATCGTTGCTTCTATGTGAAGGATGGAGAAGTTGGGAAAGAATTTGCACAGCATTTTCGTTTCAGTGTTAGCAGCCACTTTCTCGTTGCAATATCATAGGAGTTGTCACTAGTTCTTTAATAAACAGTAAGTGTTTTGATGATATCACTTTGCGTTGGGAATTGAAGAATTTGAAACAGTCATGGGGTTTGCGTGTAAATGTGTTTATTTTAAAAGTTATTATTAACTGAAACGAGTAATTACAAAGTAATATAAGGGAGACCTATATATTATAATTTTTTTTATAAATTGGCTTGCAAGTTATTGGCGGTTGTTGGAATTTTAAAGATATAGGTATCGCTGACGAAAGCATGAAATATTTTATAATGATATCGAAATGGTGATTTGTGATTAACGAACATGTAAGGTAACATGAAATATTTGCAGTAGCTATGCTATAATACCAGCAATAACCTAATTTAGACATATCACAATTAATTTTGACAACTGGCATTATTTCGAGGCTGGGGGTGTGGTATATTCGACACTGCCTTCCTCTAATCGATTGAAGTGCTGGGTTCATTGTCAGCAGGGGAACGCTTTCTTTTCTTTTTCGGTGTAGCAGGATTCAGTTTTCTGCTGGTATAATCCTCCATGTGTCTTGCGCTGAATGTGTGTAAGGAGCAAAAAGCAAAATCCATAAGTCATTGATGGGTGTATGAAAGATTCAAACTTCTTGAAAGGTTCATGATAAATGAGTGACAAACAGTTGGCGGAGAAACCGGCTAGACAACTAGATTTTATCTTCAATCACGCAGGTACAAAGAGACACGTCTGGTTCAACTACGACCTCGATTACCTGAAGTATCTGTACCTGGATGGTCTTCCACGCGACCCGCCAGGACAGGAAAGACACTGATCGCCGAATTTCCCCCCCCCCCCCCCCCCCCCCCACCTACAAAAAAAACAAAACGGCTCCACACGTTCTAAAGTGGTGACCAAGTAGTTATCCCCCCGCACGTTATAGGTATGCCCTCCTTTTGAACAAGGTCTTTCCGTGTATTGTTGTGACACTTCAGAAAAAAAGGAACCCCACTTTTTGAATGCTTTTGGAACGTCAACACGACGCTTTCAACAACAGTGAGTTCTATTCTAACCGGTCTTTCATGCAGTTGTTTCCACAAATCCATTTTAGCCGACGGCATACAATTGTAGTAAGGGTATTATTTCTTCTAAGAACAAACGAAAAATTCTACGCAACTGCGATAATCTCCTTTCCTTTCGTTTCTTTTATTTCTAGTGACATTTATTACTGTCCATGCACGTATCAGTATTTAGTCGCTACTCTTTGGGAACGGCAAATAAAAAATTTAATACTGAGCAGCATGTTGTCAGAATATATATGTCACTAAGAACACGAACGAACAAATTATTCACCCAATTGTAAGTGCTACGAAGTTTATGGTTGTTCATGCACATATCAGTATTTAAGCCGCCACTATTGGAGAATGAAGCATACAACATTTCTAAGCAGCGTATTGTCAGGGTATTATTTTCGCTAGGAACGAACCATTGTTGCGAGATCCCCCTCCCTTCCATTTCTTAGTCTCTAATTTTGAGGCTGCGTCCCCCAACACCACAAACTTTTTAAAAAGATTTATCAGATTTGGGACAACTTGAAAATCTTGTCATGGACCTACTATTTAGAAATAGGTGAGGTGAAAATCCCTGTATTTGCCTCAGTTTTATGAATATTACAGAAATTGTAAAAAAATGAAGAGTTTATATGGTTTAAATGGGGGACACAGCCTCAAAATTAGAGACGTTTGTAAGGATTTTTAAGGATGTTTTTAAGTCCGTAATTTGGTCTCTGTTGCACCAAAAACCATCAAACTTGGACAGGTGGCCAATCTCAATGTTATCGTTCACGTGATGGTGTCAATTTATCGATTGGTTCAAATTTGAAACTCGTCCCAGTTCCAATGGTTCATGTGGCTCACAAGTATTGGGCTCTGCTCCAGGCCCAGGTCGCTCCGCTAACAAAGTGATGCCTTAATTGCCTCGATTTTATGTGCTCGACCCAAGCTCCAACAGCGCGCCGCCATTTTGTGGCATACCTTTCGACATTTTATATACAAAATAAATTGTCTATATCCCTACTTATTATATCTACTATTAGTAAACTATTAGTAGAATTAATGCAAATGCTGTAATCTGATTGGCTGAGCCACCGAACACTATCAGTCATTACCAAGCAGTGGCTGGAGGTCGTCTTGGAAATAACGACGTTTTTTTTCGTTTTCCCAAAGTTTTGGAGGAAAATTTGGATGCAAATGGGTAATTAAATTTCTGAGAAATCTAAACGAAGGACATTTACGGTTTCTTGAATTTCAAAAAAGTTGAAATTATTGAAATAGCTGATGCGCTCGCGCGCACAACTTAGATTTTAAATGGCAATTTAATCCGACCGATCTTTTTAAGGCGCAAAGTTTAATAATACGTCAAGAAATAATTGGAAACCGTTATTTGAAGTAAATTTTTAGTAAGAATTCCTTACAGCAGCAGCAGGTTGTTAGGCGAGGAGACCTCAGGAAACCAACAGGCTTATAGGAGAGGCCACTCATCAACTATCACCTCATAAAAATCTCGAGCTCAAAATCTAATTGTTAAATAGGATATCAAGATTAAGCACTTGGAAATGCAGGCCTCTCCGTACCCTCCCATTACAGATATCAAAATTGTTTCTCAGAAGGATCGATGCTCTGAAAAATATTTCATGGTAAGCCAAGCCAAGACGTGTTTGTTACATTGTAGAGATAAGAATGAGTCAATGTGTGCTCTTTGTAGAACTCGTGTACATGTACAATGTTATGTGAAATATTTTCGTAGTTTTGGCATGTTTTTACATGAAAACATGCTGTTGTTGTCTGTAATCAACTTTTTTTAACTTTACTTTTTATCTTTTTTTGCCGGTAATCAATATACCTCAAGCGATTCTCAAGCTAAATGGGGCGAGATGATTGGCTGGTTTTTGGTCGGCTTTTACAGTGATGGCCATCACCATGGAAAAGGTCCGGTTACGTGTTTTTTCTCTTTCTCCCGGGAACTCAAGTTGAGTAAAACACAAAAAAGTTTTTACAAAGCACTAACTTGTTTGCGACATCCCCAGAGGCATGCAATTATCTAAAAAACCCCTTCCTATTATTTCTATGCACAGAAACCTTCACTCTAAAGTCATTATTTTTATGATTTTCGACGGATGAGTAGATTAGGCTACATCAAGCTATGATGCTCGATCTATCGAAATTAGGGCATTTTTCCCTTGCCTTTTTCTCCGAAACAAAGTGGGTGACCCCACAATTTTTTTTCATTTCTGGGATGAAACAAATTTCAATGTGGAAAGATTTTCGCGCAAACGTCCTTAATTTAGGGGAGAAAATGAAAATTTATCTCTAAGTTCTGACGTTGTCCATAAAACCTCAAATATGGCAATTTCACGTTGTTATTTTGCAGACCACGACAAAGAAATGGACGGAATGAATGAAAAATGCTCATGCTGAGAGTGCAAAGCTATTGTTTTTGCCCACTAAATATGCAAATTTGTGACGTTCTTGTTGCCGTCGCCGTTGTATGTGTAAAGAGGACTTACAGCCCTCTGAAAGACCATGGTGGCTTCTTCAGATACTTGGTGAATTAAAATCTTTCCCATTGAGAATGTTGGCATCGTTAGCCGAACTTTATTATTCCTTTCCTGGCAATCAAGGATGTGACCTCTCCTCAAATTGTCCTTTCGCTATTTTGTTATCTCGGGTTGTAATTCACTTATTGCATGATTTTGACGAGCAAAGCAAAACAGATTTTGTTCCAATTTTGTTTCCGTTTTATTTTATCTGAAAGACCCATAATTTGATAGCAACTGCTGGCACTATAGAAACCCTCCACAATACTGAATCTTTAACTCCCGATTTGTATAGTATTTGAAGTATTCCTCTTTATGTATTCTTAAGTTTCCAATCTCGTTTTAGGATTTAAAATCGGATTAGGATTTTCTGTAGGAAAGATAACTTTCAAGGGGTTAGATTTCAACTGTTGAAGTTCCCAACAGTAAATTTCATTTACTGTGGACGGTAATTTACTTTGAACTTGCAGCATTTATTTATGCCAATTTTTTGGCTGTGTAAAATAAGAAATGATCTATCTAAAATGAAATGTTTGCCTTGTGAAATAGTCTTAAGTAATTTTATTTCATATTTCATTATTTCTATCACTTCAAGTGGACTAAGTACCTTTATTACTGCACCATTAAGTATGCAAAGAAGGGAATTATGTTTTTGTTATATATGGAAACATATAACACACCATAACACCAACCCGGTGTGACCAACAAATCACGCATGCGCACAACCATTTCACCCAGTTAATTAACAATTATTCCACTCGCGCTTGCTGGATATGAGATGATTATAGCCAACTCGGCGCTACGCGCCTCGTTAGCTATCTATGCTTGCCGTGTTTGCAGATCATGGTATCATGGCTCATGACCCATGATGGCTCAGCCAATCAAAACTCTCGAATTGCATTATCCAATGATCCAGTTTTTAATAATAGGCCTTATTCACGATAGCCGCCATGTTGGTTTTCATATATTGTCATGCAAATTAGCCATGTGTTATGCTGGGGGGTCAAACATTGAAAAAAAAAAAAATGAATTAAATTGCGGAAAATCGGCTCAACGAAATATTGAAGTAACATTGCAAAAAGTCCATTTTAGTATTTAGAATTATTTATTTTTTATAAATTTTTTATATCTTTTGATTGCCTCCGACATTTTGACTTTCTATTTCGTTATCTGCTCATTTTTCACTAAAAAACGTCGAAATAACTTGTGCAATGATTGTATTTTACTGCTTAGGTGATAAACATTCAATGAACGTGAAACAAATCATCTGTGTGGCTAAGGTGTTTGTTATAACCTCTCGAACTTGTGTTAATTGCTCCCTACTGAAGAAGTGTGTAGCTAATTTCATGATAATAGCAAATCCAACATGGCGGCCATCGTGAATAAGGTCTATTGGCAGCCATGGACAGCAGTCTCAAAAAAAGCCAACAGAATACCCGATTCGGAAATCATTGAAAATATTTCCTGTGTATAGATTCTTTCCCTTCAAATTCTATTTTAGGATTTAAAATGGGATTAGGATTTTCTTTAGAAAACACAACTTTCAAGTAGTTAGATTTCAACTGGTTAAGTTCCCAACATTAAGACCTAGTCTACATGTCGCGCTATCGTCGAATTTAATTCAGATGAATTAATTCCACGTCCTACTTTAAAATAAATTCGACGATAAAGTGACGTCTAAAGGCAGTTCAATTCGTGTGTTAAATTAAATTCGTCTAACACGATTTATCCGTCTTAAGGACGAGTAAAATCGTCTGGCGTTAAAAAATGTATTTCTTTTAGGTGTCTAATTTTAATTTTAATTAAAAATACGTGTCATTAAATGCGACGTATAAACAGGGCCTATCACGTAAACAAAGTAAACCTTACTTCATACTTTACGTCTGCGAAGAAAGGAATTGTCTCCCATTATAAGTGGAACATCTTCGCTACAAGAAGACCTTTTAATATACATAATCCTACAAGCTGCATCAAGTTGAATGAGTCTTGAAAGACGCTGAATACAATTGAAGTAAATCCAGTGGATCACGAAAATTTCAAGAATGAAGTCAGAAAAGGTTGCTCTTCTCTTCATAACCATTTTTGTCGTGTCTCTCGTGCACGAAGCTCATTGTATTGCAGCTAGCTATCCACTAATAAAGAAATCGGTAAGGCAATAATTACAATTGCTTAAAAGTTTTTTACTGTTGAAATTAGCTCAGTGCTGATCATGAAGGCCGCGGACTGAACCATGTTGAAGACTCTTTATTGCATGGACCTTTCAAGTTGTATGGGTCATTTTCAGAGAGTCCTCCATTTTGAATTGACCAAGTCTAAGTGCACTTCTACATCACCATAATTTTACCATAAGATAGATGGTTTTTGCTTGACTGTATGGACCAGTGTGAAAATAGCGTGTTTAAATGTGTTACGAACTTCCACGCCGTGAACGCACAGTTGAGATGTCCACCGGTTGAGCAAGTCAATTGGGTTGCGAGCTTTGTCAAAAGCGATAGTTTTTAGTATTATTTTGCATCAGACAATGGTTCTAAATGTGTAAAATGACGGAAGGACGAATTTAATTGGATTTAACAGGGGCACCCAACGAATCTGTTCCTCACTTTATCTGTTCCCCAGAGGAATCTTGCTGGCTGGCAAAAATACAGGTGTTCCGATGAGCTGGCTGGGAAATTTATTATTGATAGAGGTTTTGCCTGGGAATTACTGACTTTTTCTAGCATTTCAACCCAAGCTGGCTGTAGAAACTCTGAAGACTGAGAACGACAAACATATGACGGCTGGTCAGAGTGATTGCGCTTGCGGAAAAAACCTGTGTCGGTTTTGTTCGGTCGTTTGTTAAAAGCGCGCGGAGGGTCGCGCGGAGGTTCCACAGATCGACGAACACGGATTGTGCTATTTTCCTCATTTACATGTAAGATTAATTTCCATTGTTATTTCATCTGTATGCTGAGATTCTCGTGATGTTCTTCTACACTGAATAGACCAATTCGGCTAACTCAATGTTGTACCCAATTCAAATCTCTCGGGGTTAAGATTCTTTGTGTGTTGAATTTGCATGACAATGAAGCATTCACATTTAAATGAGATGGAAATACTTGGAACAAAACGTTTTATTCCCAAAAGATTTGAATTGGGTACAACATTGAGTTAGCCGAATTGGTCTATTGAAATGAACAGAGTGAATTTAACAGTATTAACTTGTATTTTCATTCACAGATTTCAGTTTCGACCAGAGTTTCAACGGTGTACAATGTGTTTTGGTGTTAGCGTTTTCGGAGGTATAAGACTTCCTATTGTAGTTGTTTTAATGCTTTTTTTCGGTTATCTGTATTAGTCAAGTGCGTGATGATCTTTTACAGTTGAAGCGAATTGAGCCAACGAATTATAAAAAATTGACAGCAGTACGTATTTTTCTTATTCGTGTAGGCAGCCACCGGATCAACCAAGTGCTTTCCTCAAACACAAGGTAAAAATCAAGAAAAATTCGCACTTATTTTAATTTAGTTTATTTCGTTAGAAAGACGATTTATTACTCTCTAGAACTCCTGCGAAGAGATCCTTTTGTAAGAACCTGTTGGGAGATATTTGGCATAATTATACAAAACCCTGTTTAGTGAATTAAAATCAAGCAGGTTCTATAATTATGTGAGTAACAGTTAAATTGCAATAAACACTTTAACCAAGGAGTTTGACTTTGAGATCGCAAATATTTATTTTTCTGGCAATCAATACCTATATCTCCTACATAGAAATTAGGACCTTGTCAACAACCCACTTTAAGCCTGCATCCAAGTATCCCTATTTTGCCAGACAAAAAATATATATATGTTCGTATATGCAGGCTCTTACTATTGTTTTTTTTTTTTTCTCTGACTAAAAAAACTTTGTTGGTTTTGGTCAGACTGTGGTTTTAATTGTGAGAATGCTTCTGATGATCAGCTGTTTTGTATTGGGTTGAGTGCTTAATTAAGACATACTATTGTTCTTACAATGTATGATTGTGTCAGCAATAACTGTTGTCATCAACACATACATTGACGAAACAATTATTGTTATGGTGACCAACAGCACTAATTCTTTTTTACTTGGCAGATTGTTTACTTTTCCTTTTCAACAATCAGAAATTATCTTTAGTCATACTTTGTCTCTGTACAAAGCCAAACTGAGTTAGGCTCGTGAACATGGCCATTCATTGTTTGTTCATTCTTACGACCCTCTCTCTTCCATCAGGTTGAGTTAGGCTTGTGACGATGGCCATTCATTGTTTGTTCATTCTTACGACCCTCTCTCTTCCATCAGGTTGAGTTAGGCTTGTGACGATGGCCATTCATTGTTTGTTCATTCTTACGACCATCTCTCTTCCATCAGGTTGAGTTAGGCTTGTGACGATGGCCATTCATTGTTTGTTCATTCTTACGACCATCTCTCTTCCATCAGGTTGAGTTAGGCTTGTGACGATGGCCATTCATTGTTTGTTCATTCTTACGACCCTCTCTCTTCCATCAGGTTGAGTTAGGCTTGTGACGATGGCCATTCATTGTTTGTTCATTCTTACGAGCATCTCTCTTCCATCAGGTTGAGTTAGGCTTGTGACGATGGCCATTCATTGTTTGTTCATTCTTACGACCCTCTCTCTTCCATCAGGTTGAGTTAGGCTTGTGACGATGGCCATTCATTGTTTGTTCATTCTTACGACCACCTCTCTTCCATCAGGTTGAGTTAGGCTTGTGACGATGGCCATTCATTGTTTGTTCATTCTTACGACCCTCTCTCTTCCATCAGGTTGAGTTAGGCTTGTGACGATGGCCATTCATTGTTTGTTCATTCTTACGACCATCTCTCTTCCATCAGGTTGAGTTAGGCTTGTGACGATGGCCATTCATTGTTTGTTCATTCTTACGACCCTCTCTCTTCCATCAGGTTGAGTTAGGCTTGTGACGATGGCCATTCATTGTTTGTTCATTCTTACGACCCTCTCTCTTCCATCAGGTTCAGTTAGAGCATTCATGGTTTGCACTGAGTACTTTGTTTCCTTTGTGGCCCTCTATTCAGTTGTCTATTAAGTTTCAATTCTCCTTTAATGTGAATGGCTGCACATCCATGTCATTGGGAGGAAGACGCTCAACAGTTGTTCAGTCATGGTAACATTTTAAATTTTATTAAAATAATTTATGGCATGGAGAAAGTCTTGACCATCTTGACCAGTTTAAGGGCTAGACCTCTATGGCCTGCAGAAATTTTACTGATCTTGTTATCCATCCAGCTCAAGATGTGACTGTCATATTTGGCGAGTCAAGGGAATTTTTTTTTTAATTTTTCAGTTGATCTGGAAAGATATATAGCTAAATCTGTTGACTGCTCTGCACCATGATGACAAATAGATCTTATTACGTTAAGCTGTTTTTTTTTGCCAACCCGCAAAGACATTCATGATAAATATACATGTTTCAACTTAAGCGTAAGGTTTCTGCATCTAAGAATTACAGGGGCTCGAGTCTACTTTTTACAAATACTAACAATCACAGATGCCTACATAATGTGTTTGACCCTTGGTATTATTGAATTTAGAAGCAATGTATGAGAATAGCAAAAAGTTCCATATTATTGTACAATTCTGGGATAAATATTTGCATATAAGATGAGAATAAACTAACCTTCATCCGAAATGTTCTTCTGTGTCGTTATTGTGGCTGCTTGTGGGAAATTTAGCGATTTCAAGGACATGTGTTGCTCTGGTAAAAATTGCTACAATTTGCCATTTTCAGCCATAATAACAACAGCACATCATTTCAGATAGTTTATCCTCATCTTGTGTAAATATTTATTGCTGCTTTTGCAGAATAGTACAATAATAATTATGGAACTTTTTGCTATTCTCATACATTGCTTCTAAATTCACCCTTTGTGTGGGTCCCCTGTGAAAACAATGATTTAAAGTGAGTCCATAGCTAGATCTGAAAACTCAATCAGCATTACTGCTGGCTCTACCCAATTAATATTAGTATCTAACTTATTTCCTTTTTAATTATTTTTCAGGCTACCATGGAAATAGCAATGAATTGGACATTAGCAATTGTGTAACTGAAGAGATCAATAAAAATGTAAAATGAAGAGCTATTTCAAGGTTCCAGTTGTTCTACCTTATTGTAGACAATACAGGTTTATCCTAGCAAGTATTTTATTGCTTTTGTGTACAATGTTGCTAGGTATTATGAATTCTGTGCTCGCTTTCCAGGGTGACAAAAGGCTCCTAAAATTCAAACTGCTCGAGACAGCAGTACATGTAGAGTATCATACTAACACAAGAACTACAGCTGTGTTTTTCACATTATCGTTCCATTATCATTATCAATATAAGTATTGTTATTGTTATCATCATCATCATTATTATCATTAGTAGTAGTAGTATTAGTATTCCTTTCGTTTATATATATATATATATATATATATATATATATATATATATATATATATATATATATATATATAGTGCGCACCAAAAAGCCTCTCTTGTAAGTAAAACCTTGTCCATATCATCAGTAGTGTCATTAACAATTTTTTCAATAACAATGAACTCAAAGTCAGACATGTGATGTTCTTTTCTATTGAAATGGACGGCCAATTCACACGTGGCCTTGTTGGTCAACATAGCCGATTTGTGATTACGAAATCTGACCTTGAATTCATTCGATGTTGAACCTACGTATTGAATCTTGCATGTTTTACAGGTGACTAAATAGATGACATTCTTCGACCTACAATGTACATTCTGTCTAATGGAGTAAAAACGGCTTGTACAGGCGCTGTGAAAGATCATTTCAATAGAAAAGAACATCACATGTCTGACTTTGAGTTCATTGTTATTGAAAAAATTGTTAATGACACTACTGATGATATGGACAAGGTTTTAGTTACAAGAGAGGCTTTTTGGTGCGCACAGTTATGCACCCTCCAACCTTACGGCTTGAACAAAAGATCCGAGTTTAATTCCAAAAATAGAATAAGGTTTAATTAATCATTCACTGGAGTAATTGTGCAACCAGTTGGGCTTTCTTTCCGGTTACGCTGTGCAGATCGGCATTCTCACAGGCCCTGTTCAGGGATTCTATTACTTCTTAGGGGCCCTGGGCTCATCATTTCGCCACCTGATTGCATGATTTACTAAGTCCTGTTGTTTACTTTAAATTATTAGTTTCGATGTCTGGTGATTAACGCCTTTTTCGGAATAGAGCTAACTATTTCTTATCTCACGTATTGTCCACTCGATTTATTCCAACCGCACGTATTCATGACATATTATTGTGATTTTTTATAATTTTTTTGCAATTTTAAACATTTTACACCTTTTGGTTCATAGTTTTGTATAAATAGCGCAAGTTCAGTTGTACCAGGTATTTTTAAATTTTAGTTTTTAGCGTGTACTGAAGAAGCCCGAAGGGCGAAACGTTTACACGAAATTATAATATACCAGACCTGTGAGAAGTTCGCCAGCGACTCATTTTTTCATTCTTCCTTTTAACTTATCTGAGTCAAGACGATTTGTATCCTTTTGGATCCTCCTCGCAAGTGGCATCACCGTTGGATACTCAATCTTTATCATTCTACTTATATATATATATATATATATATATATATTAGTTAATTAATTAACTAATTAAGGAAGTAAGTAATTAAGTAATTAAGTAATTTAATTCCTGGCTGGGAAACCAACCAATTTTATCTAGCTGGCTGGGAAATTTCTTGTGTGTCTTGCTGGGAAAAGGGAACAGATAATTTTTTCCCAGCAACACTGAAAAACACCTGAAAATGCCTTAATAACATTTATTTTCATTAACTGGGGTATAATAATACATTTTACAACAAATTGGTCGTTGGGTGCCCCTGATTTAAATTCGTCTGAGAGGGCGAGGTACAAACTAGGCCTAAATTGTTCTTTTTAAGCGGTACGTTTGTGGACGGTAAGTTGCTTTGAACTTGCCCCGTTATTAAGCCATTCTTTTGGCTGTGTCAAATAAGAAATGATCTGTCCAAAATGAAATGTTTGCCCTGTAAAAATGGTCTAATTTTATTTCATTGTTCTATCACGTGAACAAAGTAAACCTTACTTCATACTTTACGTCTGCGAAGAAAGGAATTGTCTCCCATTACAAGTGGAACATCCTCGCTACAAGAAGACATTTTAACATACATAATCCTACAAGCTGCATCAAGTTGAATGAGTCTTGAAAGACGCTGAATACAATTGAAGTAAATCCAGTGGATCACGAAAATTTCAAGAATGAAGTCAGAAAAGGTTGCTGTTCTCTTCATAACCATTTTTGTCGTGTCTCTCGTGCACGAAGCTCATTGTATTGCAGCTAGCTATCCGCTAATAAAGAAATCGGTAAGGCAATAATTACAATTGCTTAAAAGTTTTTTACTGTTGAAATTAGCTCAGTGCTGATCATGAAGGCCGCGGACTGAACCATGTTGAAGACTCTTTATTGCATGGACCTTTCAAGTTGTCTGGGTCATTTTCAGAAAGTCTTCCATTTTAAATTGACCAAGACTAAGTGCACTTCTTCGTCACCATAATTTCACCATAAGATAGATGGTTTTTGCTTGACTGTATGGACCAGTGTGAAAATAGCGTGTTTAAATGTGTTACGAACTTCCACGCCGTGAACGCACAGTTGAGATGTCCACCGGTTAAGCAAATCAATTGGGTTGCGAGCTTTGTCAAAAGCAATAGTTTTTAGTATTATTTTGCATCAGACAATGGTTCTAAATGTGTAAAATGTCCATCAGATTGAGCTGCAAAAGTAAAGGGCCATCGCTTTTTGTCTACATGCGACTTTAATAACGGCTACTTCAACAGACGTAAAAATATAATCCCATGTTCAGCCGCCGATTTCAATGAATCATAGAGCTGATATATATGCTTGCTTTTGCAGAAAGGAGTGGTAGAGGAACGTCGCCGGAGTGTCTGCGATGTGGCAAGGAACTTGGGCTGTGATTTGACCCACAAGAGGAACCAAGATACTAATTACGTGAACTGACTCCACCAGACCGTTCATCAGTTAACCGTGACCATGAACCTGCAACGGATGAGAAAGCGTAGCTTACAAACAAAACTATGTAAAGAATGTAGATCACGAGAAATAAAAGAATAATTTCAGTGTCGTTGAATATGGTGGAAGCAGAGGATTGCTGCATTCCTTGTTTAATTGCGTGTTTTTGTCCTTACCTTAGACTCGCCACAAGTCGACCTCACGAGAATCCCAGGAGAAAATGTCTTTTGAGAGCGAAACATAATTTTTCGTACGCGAAGTAGATGCGCTAGCGACGAAGTCGCGAGAGGTCGACCTTCGTCCGCAAGCTATCTACATGGGACGGCCCATGAGACGAAGGACTTTTGAAAGTCTATCCTTACCTCAAAGAGGAATTGGAAGAACATTATGCAAAGCGGAAACTAGACTTTCCCCCGAAAAAAAAATATTGCTTTAGAAATTAAATTTGCGCAGTCACATTCACTTGTAACTTCCCGCAGCGCTTAGTGTTTGGTCGCGTTCTTCATTTGCTATGAAACCCCAAATCGTACTCTATCAAAGGTTATCTTTATGGTTCAAATTTAAAATTCGATTACTGCAACACACGGGATGAAGCCACCCCCTCGCCTTACCTTGTTTCAGGAACCTTATCAAATTTTTTTGGAGGCAAAAATATCACAATGAGTGGCCCTATGATAACCTTTCACTTTTTGTCAGCTCGTGTCAATAAACTCCTGTCGTTGTATGTTGCAATTAAACGGATGCCAAAATGACACAAACGCATTACGTTCCTGAGATACTCTATGGTATTTAGGCCTGAGTTTCTTTCTTTGAGGGCACGAAGCAGTGTGGGAAGAGAAATTATTAAGAGAAGGAAAAGAAAAGCGGGATATCCAACGAGAAATAAAGAGAACAAACGTACCGCAACGTTAACAAGGCAGGTTTGTCACACCTAAAGAGGGAATTACGGGGAATAGATCTTTGGAATGGTTACAGAGGAGTGGGTTAAAGAGTAAAACGGAAGGTTTGATAATGGCGGCGCAAGAACAGGCAATAAGGACGAGAACATCAGAAAAGTTATTGACAAGGATGAGATTGACAGTGGTCTCAAAATATGTGGTGAAAGAGACGAAACGCTTTCCCACGTTGTTTCGGAATCAGGTAACAAACTAGAGCAGAAGGAATAAAAGAACTGGAGGCAGCCATTGTGGGTTGCTCTGCAATTTATGCAAAAAAGAGCACCTTTAAAATTTACAGTTACTGAAAAGTGGTCCGATCACAAAGTCGAAAAAGTGCTTAAAAGTGACGAGGTGAAGATCCATTGCGACAAAGTAATGGAACACTCCAGACCGGACTCCGGTTGTGCTAAATAAAACCCGACGAGAATACACCAGAGTCGGCTAGAAAGAACAGGAGAAGATAGAAAAGTATAAAGAACTTAAATATGAGATCAAGACAATATGACAATCAAAAAGGGAGAGTCACTCCGGTTGTAATTGGAGCGCTTAGAACAGCGAGTAGGAGCTTTGACAATGGGATGGAAGTCCTGGAAATTAGTCAAAGTTTCCCGTTACATTACAGAGAGCTTGTTTCCTTGGGAACGCAAGAATTCTAAGAGGACCATCGCATCGATGGTGGATTGAAATTGTCAATTGATTGTAATGTGGAATGGTAACCGTGGGAAGATCTTATCAAGGAATATTTGGCTCAGTTTTGTTGCGGGCTTTCCAGAATGGTCTGCAGCCTCGGGATTTTATAATACGGTGGGCAACCCTTGCGTTGAATCTGCAAAATATCCACAAAGGACGGAAACTACTCACATGTAAAGCAATAAGTTAAGACTTTTTATATAATTATCTTTTAAAACCTTTTATCGGGATTCCCATACAAATCCTTGTATTTTTGTCTGCTACGTTGGCTTTCCCTACACTGAACTTGGGGTACATACATACATACATACATACATGCTTTATTTAAACACGGTAAAATCTTCAGTAAGAATACAATAGCTATAGTACAATAAAATTCAGCACTTAATTACTACAGTAATAAAATACTGTTTTACAAAGTTGCCGTGTGGGAGCCTAACCTTCATTGTCATAAAATCGATTCACTTCTTTTTTAAAAGATCTAACTGATTCGATCGACGTACGTAAATTGTTGGGTAAGTTGTTCCATAGTGAGGCCGCACTGTAGCTAAAACTTTTTTTGGGATAATTAGTGTTTGGTTTGGCCAAATTAAGCTTCACTTCTAAATTCCTGACATTATATTTTGTGGTGCGAATTGAAAACAGGTCCTGTAGATAATCTGGAGCAAGACCATTTAATATTTTAATCATTAGGATGGCTTTAGCTTTTTCCGACGCTTAGCGAGGTTGTCCTGGCAGAGTGAGATAAGAAGATGGTTAGCACTCACTTCATAACTACTCTTGGTGATAACCCTAGCCGCCCTGTTCTGCAATTTTTGCAGTTTATCGTACAGAGTCACGTTGCATTCGTCCCAAACAGAACTACAATAGTCAAAATGGGGCCGAATAAGCGCATGATAGATTTGGAGAGCGGTCTTTACTGATATAAATGGTCTTACTCGTTTAAGAGCTCCAATAACCTTCGATATTTTCTTAACTACTTAATCTACATGATCTTTCAATTCCAGGTCAAGTGCTCGTCAATTAATAAACCTAGAGATTTAGCCTTGTGGACTCTCGTGATTGATTTTCCGTTAATTTCTACGTTAATTTCTTCGTTTCCAGAGACGCGAATCCGTTGGTGAGGGCTAATTACCATGAATTCAGTCTTTGTGACACTTAGACTTAATCTGTTAGCTACAAGCCAGCGATTAAGATTCTCAAGGTCTATGTTAATTTTATTTTCAAGTTCAGTCAATGGATCTGCTTCTACAGTAATATTTGTATCGTCCGCGAACATTTTCGGGGAAGCAACTGACAGACAATTGGGCAAATCTTTAATGTAAACTAAAATAATATTGGTCCTAGGTTACTTCTTTGAGGGACGCCACAAGGAACTGAAGCAGCATTAGACAAGTGGCCATTCACGTTACATTTCTAAGTGCGATCGGAAAGGTAAGATTTAAACCAGCTTAAACTGGTCTCATCAATTCCATAATTGCGTAGCTTACGTACCAAAATACTGTGGTCAATGGTGTCGAGGGCGTTTTGAAGGTCAATAAACACAACACCGTTTAGTAAACCATCATCAATATTAACAAACCAATTGTTCGTAATCTCAGTCAGTGCAGTGAGTGTGCTTTGAAGTGACCGAAAACCCGACTGACAGCTTGTAAGTAGATTGTTTACGTTAAGGTAATTGTAAAGCTGATCGTAACCATTTTTTTCAAAGATTTTGGCCACCGTGGGAATTACAGAGATATGGCGATAATTGCATGGGTTATTCATTTTACCCTTTTTGAATATAGGGGTCACTCTTGCAAGTTTCCACTCCGATGGGAAAGTGCCCGTAATGATAGATCGCTGATAAATTTTAGTGAGGGATGGGGCAACAATGTCAGCGGCTAGTTGTACCTCTGGATGCCAAAGGTTCTTTTCTCTCTTAGGGCCGATTTACACGGTACGACTTTGTCGCTTGCGACAACTCCTTACGACATGCCCACGACATTGTTCACGACTGTTGTGTACGTCAGGAAAAATGTCGTAGCATTTTAAAACATGTTTTAAAACGCTACGACAATCGTAAGTCATGTCTTAGGCCTGTCGTGAGCTTGTCGCATGAGACAAAATCGGACCGTGTAAATCGGCCCTTAGAGCGACGGATTCACGACTCGCTACACTGTCGCTCTAAGAGAGAAAAAAACCTTCGGCATCCAGGGTAAGCTTAGGGCACCTGTGTTCTAATTAAGTTGCAAGATTTGAATGATCCACTTATGTCCAGGTTTGGCCCTAATTAGATGCACGCCCAATTTTTGACATCCAACACAAAGTGTCCCTTTAAGTCTAAGAATTTGCTACCTATTTTCAATAATAAGGTAAGGGTAAAGGTTAGCGTTACTTTTAGCTTTGGGTAAATGCAGCATTAGTCTTTACTTAAAGAGCAGAATTTGGGGAACACTTTGTGACATGAATTGTCTGTATTCTGAGACACAAGTGATGTTGAAGTTGTCTAGAAGAGCAAGGGGACACTTCGTGACGCTTATTGAAATCCGCGTGCATCTAATTAGGGTCAAACCTGGACATATCTTGAATGATCACCACTGGATCCAGTTGTTGCCTGTCTACACTGAACTTTAATTGTTCTTTGTATAAATGAGACCTGGGTCTGGGCTCAACTATAGTTTTGTTTTTACCGGTTGCAATGTACTCTTCGACATTGGTGGTCGAATATTGAATGAAATATTTCGATCTGACAACTCCACGTACCGTTTTAATAGTTGTGCCTTTGTTTTCAATGCTTTTTATCATATTTTAACATGAGCGCATCGTTTCCGAGTCACGGTGATGGCTTTCTTCCACCGAAAGTAGAAGGAAAGGAACTTTATTTAATTTTCTAGTCGTTCTAGCGCTGGAGCACTAATTGGGGACTGTGTAAACTGAAATTAACAATTGATGCAAGTCAAGTCAAATGTTGGTTTTTGCCGGGGAGGGGAAAGCCGGAGTCAGACCCGGAGAGAAACCTCTGGGAGCAGAGTAGAGAACCAGCAAACTCAACCCACATATGACGCCGAGCCTGGGAATCTAACCCGGGCCACATTGGTGGGAGGCGAGTGCTCTCACCACTGCGCCATACCTGCATCCCAACCGCACCACCAGTGTCATGAAGCGATTAGATGCAGCGCTTCTCCCAAGCCAAACATTTATCATTTGTGGATCTTCTTGAAAAGGATGAAGCCGTGTTTACATTTTAGTTTTAATATGTAGATTTACAGCCTAAAACACCCCTGAGCTGACAGCAGAAAACAAACATCCCTGAAACCCTAAAACTGAAATTAAATTAAATGCACAGTAATCTCTTTCAGAAACATTTTCCGTTTGATTGATAATCTTTACACCCTCTTTCTTCAGTTTAGAAAAACAGCAAAAATCGCTAACTATTATAAAAAGTCAATCTAAAGCGTAGTAATTTGCTTACTCGACTGCCACTGGTCTCACAGTCAAACAAAGCAGCTCACGACTGAAGATCCATTTCACACAAAAAACTTATATATCGAAAGGTATTAATGTAGTGTGGACAGTCGCCACAGTAATGATCAGTTCAGTTCCACAATAAGCAGTTGTAACCTGCTACAAAACCGCGTGACAAACAAGACAAACGATTGTTATATAACTCAATCGCTATTGGAGATTTTTCCGAAAGTCCGCGCAGGTTCGAGTTTATCAAACCGCTTTTCAAAGTCTTATCTGGCCAAAAAGAACCTAAACTGTCTTAAACATCTTGGCCACCCAACGAGCAAATTAAGCCAAAAGCTATCGAAAGACGTTTCTAGGCTGAGCTTCCTTGTAATGTATAAAGAGTGTTTAACGATTTGTTTTTATGATCTAGAAGAATTTGATCTGCTAGGATATCTTAGCTGAAAATTGAAGTGTCGGAAAATTTTAGGGAATTATCTCTTCATCTTGCCTTCCAAGAACTTCCAACCGAACCATTTGCTCATGGCATGCATTAATTAAGAAGGAAATCACCTGAGAGCTAACCGTTGTAAATAAGTGTTTTGTCTCCCGCCGTCTATTTCTCTAAAGCCGTTTTATGGTGTTCATCGTTGAAATTCTCTTCTTCTCCTTCGTCGGCTTTCTTCCCTTAAATTTTTCAAATTTCGTCGCCTCTTCTCTCGTGCTCTTTCCTGCTCTTTATCCCGTGTAAAAGTGACGAAGGCCAGTGGGATAAACGCGGGCTGCACAAAAGTTTCCAGCTAAGAAAATTCGGTCATCCGCGCCTCAAAGCAACCTCAAAGCTGCATTTGCAAGATTCCCCTCTCTTCCCTTTGGTCTCCCATCCCCTCACGACATCCCCCCCCCCTCCCCCCAGAGACTGTACGGACGGACGGAAGTTCTGTCAATCACGTGACAACCAAACCAAGTTTGACCGTATTCCCATAGGCTATTTCGGAACTGGGAACGAGTTTCAAATTTGAACCAATCGATAAATTGACACCATCACATGAACGATAGCATTGAGATTGGTTGATGGTTTTTGGTCAAACAAAGACCAAGTTACGGACTTAAAAACATCCTTAAAAATCTGTATAATTTTGAGGCTGCGTCCCCCGACACCATATAAACTCTTTGAACAAATTATCAGATTTGGGACAACTGGAAAATTCTATCATGAACCTTCTATTTGGAAATAGGTGACGTGAAAATCACCGTATTTGCCTATTTTTATGAATATTACAGAAATCGCAAAAAAAAAATTAAGAGTTTATATGGTTTCAATGCGGGACACAGTCTCAAAATTAGAGACGTTTGTATGGATTTTTGACTTTTTCTGACTCTTTCTTTGTTTGGCAACTTCGTCAGAGACGACGAAAACTCAACAGTCGCCCTGTGGTGTTGATTATTAAAGAGGTTCTTTTCAATCGTTTTATCGATTCATTTGGGACATTAACAGCCCCCTGACCTCGCTGGCAGGGCTTCAATTGCACGGCTAGCGGATTGAAAGGAAAAAAAACCTGCCCTTGGATTCTACGGTGGAATTTGAACAGTGGGAATATTTTAACCAGGAATATTTGACTGAATTTGGTGGCCTCGTGAGAATTGAGTGTTTATCCTTGGTACATGCATTTTACTATAACCATTGACAACCAAGAAACTAATAATGGCTCACTTCGTGTCAAATGTGGAAAAAAAACCCTCGCAGGAAGAGAATTGAGAATTGAGAATTTTTTCGTAAAATTATCTTGTCAGGTCTCAGGTCTTGTGTTTCCATACAACTCTTATATTCCCTCACACTGAGCTTGGGGCACCTGTGGTAGGGTGAGTGCAATAGGCCATTTTCGAGTTCTGGCCTGCCTCATCTTCAAAGCGAGTCTGAGTGCGAGGTTTTTGTTATGAAAATTAGTTTTTATTCATATGTAAAGTAGAACTAATTACCATCACAAAAACTTTGCACTTAGACTCGCTTTGAAGAGGAGGCAGACATGAACTCGGAAATGGCCTATTTGTAGTCTTTGAAAAAATCGTTATTCCAAATTGCCCGAGAAGTATCATGTGCGACTTTGTAATATTTAGCAATTATTAAATGAGGCTGAGTAGGATATGAAGAATTCTGCAGGTCGAGGAGGGTGTCTTGTTGCGATATAAAAATTAGGCGGGACCAACGAAATTGTATGGAAGACATGTACCCTTTATTTGTAAAAACCCAAATAATTGTAAAAGAGAAGAAATAAATTTGCTTCTTAAATTGGCATCCAGTCGGTGGTGGAAAAAAATCTTGAACCCTTTCCGAATTCGTCAGCCGTGCTTACACTAAGATATTTTGAAAATACGTCACGTCGTACTTGACAAATGGCGGGAGGTTTGGGTATGGGAATAGGAAAGGAGAAGGATTGGGCTCGAAACAACAAAGTTGTACCTTGCAAATCGAGGAAAAATATAGTCTCAGTACTGACGAAAAAAGATCAAATTAGTGAAGAAAAAACTTTTGAATAATACCAACAGCTGTCGGAATTGAGTGCAGACTAAGGTCGAGAATCAAACAAGGAGCATAGATCGGACATGAAAAGGGGATCAAATTGGAAAACAGTTTGGAGTGTGTGGAATATGCAACGAGTCAGAAAAAGGAGGGTGTTTTGCTAAAAGCAGGCCCGCGGCCCACGGCCCGCTACGGCCCAGCGGCCCGGGATAGCCCGGCGGCCCAGTCCTCATTTTCCACGGTTTTTTGGTCCAGCTTCCACGCGCATGCACAGATCTGCATCGGGTTTGGGCGTGCAAAATGAACGACGGTGAGTTTGAATTCGTTTACCATTTTTTTCCCATTTTAGTAATCATCTCAATCCTTTTCGATCCTTTCTTTTATTACATGGATCTAAGTGAAAAACGTTCAGTGCCACTCTGTTTATTCGTCTGCTTACAGAACCCGATAGAGAGGAAGTCCATTCTTAAACGAAGTAAGTTATTTTCAAACCACAGTTACCAATTTCGTAACCTAAATAATGAGATACGTGAACTGCGTATTGTCACTGAGTTGCGTTTGTCAGTTTATTAAGGCAATCACATTCTCACTTTGTAATCAGATGATCTTTCGGTAATTCTGTGTAATGGCAGGCAACAGTTATGAACGGCGGTAGATTTGCATTTCATGCTTTATTTGTGTAACTCTGAAAAAAAAAAAAAGATTCGCAGTTCACATATCTCATAACTTATGATATTTTCACTTACAAAATAACTTACATCGTTCGATAATGAAAGTCCTCCATTGTGCTATCGGTTTTTATAGAGAGACGAATGAACAGAGAATGAAGCCGTTTTTATCAGAACACCATGCAACAAACAGAAACAAGGATTCAAATGATTAAATGGTAAACAACTTCAAACTCACCGTCGTCTATTTTGCAGGCCCAAACCCGATGCAGATCTGTGCATGCCCGTGGATTTACCACTAGACAAAAGAACTGTGGAAAATCAGAACTTGGCCACCGGGCCTCCGTGCCGCTGGGCCGTCGCTGGCCGCTGGGCCGTAGCGGGCCGTGAGCCGCGGGCCGCTAGGCCGCGGGCCTGCTTTTAGTACAACCCAAAAGGAGGTGTGTTGATCATTCGTTCTGCGTAGTTGAGTATATGTACTTGACGAGACAAAGGTCCAAGTAATATGGGAGGGATTGCGAGGCAGGTGGGGTCACCTCGCAGCTCTTACAAGGTCTCACCTGATTGGAGACCACCCTTGAGGTTTAACAAAAGAACAAATAACAGAAACAA
>NC_090870.1:15952516-15955016 GCF_036669935.1 Montipora foliosa | reverse complement strand
TAATTTCGAGCACTGTTAAGACCTGATATCGTTTTTGAGTGGATCCTCAAGGACTTGAGAATATCAGTTGAAGCTTTCTCCGAAACTCTTCTTGCTTGCAATGAATCCCAGACAACTTGCATGCCATTAACTTTAACTTGTTGTGAAGGGGTGCCGCAATTGAAGGTTGGTTGGCAGCGTCAGTAGCTGAGGGTAACATGGGTAGGAGAACAGGATGGTCCACCAACATGCGCAGAAGACGGGGAAACCAAATATGAGTGGTCCACACTGGGACAATGGTTACACCGCGTGAATGATCCTGTTCTATCGTCTGTAAACCCTGTTGATTATAGCAAAGGGGGAAAAGCATAAAAATTGTGCTCCGTCCAGCTGATAGAGAAAGCATCAATTGCAAAAGCTTAGGGTTCTGGTTTCCATGAGACATAGGATCTCAACTGGAAATTCAGTCTTGAGGCTAAAGATCTATGGATGGTTTGCCCCAGAATGCAGATACCCTCTTTAAAATGGCTGGATCAAGTTTCCACTCTGTGTCATGGAAGGTGTGCCTCGACTCATTATCAGCTAAAACATTTAAGCTGTCCTGGGATGTGTGTTGCAGTAATCCATAAATTCCTTTCGATACACCACAACCACAACTTCCTGGTTAGTTGATTGCATTGAATGGTTCTACCACCCATGTTGTTAATATATGAAATTGCGGTTGTATTGTCTATCATTGCTTTGATATGACAGTCTCTCAGACTAGAACAGAAAGTTTGAAGTGTGCGAAAACAAGCCAAAATCTCAAGATAATTAATGTGGTTGGTCTGTTCTTGCTCTAAAAGGAGACCCTCAGTGGAAACATCATTCAGTACACCACCCCAGCCAGACAAAGATGCATCAGAGTAAATAGTGACACTAGGACTACCATGAGATACCAGATTGAAAGTGGTGTGTGTGTGTAATCCACCGCTGCAGGTCAGACTTTGATGTCTCTGAAAGGGTCATCAGCGCATTGAAATCGCCTCTGCTAGCTCTCAAGGCCATAACTTTGTCGAGTTCTAATTGCCTAATGTATAAAAAAGTGGTCCATGCATGACACCAGGAAAACAACCACCATTTTTGTGACTAATTTTGTAGGTGACAGAATTCAAAACAAACCCTAGAAAGGTGATAACCTGTTTCGGTTTAAAAGCAGATTTCTCGTGGTTCAAAATGAAACCAAGATCTGTGAATAGCTTGGTGGTGACAGCAACATTAGTGCTACAGTGCCTCTCTGAAGATAGGAGTCATCAATGTAGCCCACATTTTCAAATCCTTGGAAACGAAGCGTTGCATAAATTGGTTTAAGGATTTTTGTAAATATTCTAGGAGCACAACTTTTAAACCATTTGGAAGGCAGGTAAATTGAAAAAGCTGATGTTTCCAATGAATCTCAAGTATTTTCTGTGATTTTTGTTGACTGAGACCGAAAAATAGGCATCCTTTAAATTAATGGACGCCATGACACAGTTTGGGGTCATAAGAGTGATGGCATTCCTAAGATTCTCCATTTTAAAATAGTGATATTCTATCGACTCATTCAGTTGTTTGAGGTTAAGAATAAGTCGATAGGAGCCATCTTTCTTCGGACGTATGAAAATGCACTCTCCATTTGAGTGTGTGGCTCTCTCAATGACCCCCCTCTCAAGAAAACATGCCATCTGCTCATCAATTATCTTAATCTCCAATGGATTAAATCTGTACTGGTTTGGTACAAAACGTTGAGTGGGTTTTGTAATAAAGTCAATTGTGACCCCTCTAACATCAAGGATAGTTACTTTGATCTGAAGTGGTGGTGTGCCATTTGTGAACATAATTTTTCAATCTACCTGCCATGCATGGAATTGATAAAGAAAAAGGCAGGCTCACCTGGCTTCCCAATTGATCATGAGCTACTTTGAGGTTTCCTCCGTTGGCCTTGGCCCTGGTACAAAAATGTTGTTGATGGTTTGAGTAGGATGATCCTTGTCGTATGAAGTTATTGGCTCCATGCTTTGAGTTTGTTCCATGCTTGGGATAAGACAACCGTTGGCTGACCTTGTTGGTTTCGCTTATTTCCTTGACTGCCTTGGACAGGTCATCTCCAAACAAAAATTTTGATATTGGAGTTTGGGGGCTGCAAAGTTGTTTGTATTGCTCGTTGAGATCAGGCCTAATCAGTTCTCGTCTACTAAGGTTGAATTCATGGACAAAATTTGCCATAAGAGTCAATGAATCCAAAGCGAATCTAAGGAACGATGACACATCTTCCTTGCTAACAGTTTTAGGGTTACTTTTCAGACTCAAAAGTTTGCCTGTCAGACTAATGATAGGATGCATACTCTTAAGCATGCTAGTTTCAATCTTTTGCATCCTCAACCTCAAGTCCCTAGACTTTGAGCTGGATCTCATTTTAGCTCAAATTTGAGGATTAACCCTTGTACTTACTAAGTTTTCACAATTTTGAGGCCTGTTGTACTTGGCCAGTTTTTCTTTTGCA
>NC_090870.1:15940016-15947516 GCF_036669935.1 Montipora foliosa | reverse complement strand
AAAAATGACTTTTTTTTCGTTCCAATGGTCTTGAGAAAACACTTCCTAAAGGTGTTGTTGTGGATTTAAACCGAAAGGAGCGACTGCATGAAGTTCATATAATGGCGAGAGTGACGAGACCAAGTCGGACCGTGTGCAAAATATGACTTCGCAAACTAATTTGTGAGTAAAAAATTACAATTTTTTCCGCTTAGCGTTCGTCTAGCGTTATAGCCCCATCATGAGTGTAATTTCACGTTAAGAAATGCTTTAATATCGTCCATTTATCTTTGTACGCTGCTCTCTTTTGATGTGAAAATAAACTGGATTCGTCTTAAGTTCGATTTTGAGGTCATTTATATTCCCTTTTCTGGTGAATGTCTAAGTTATTGTACTTTTTAGCAGTCACAACTCAACGATCCTTGCGTTCAAGTAGTTACCAAGTTATGGATTTGCAATTAATTTGAGTTTAAAATCAAAATCAAAATCCATGTTGAGTTAAAATAATGTTTGGAAGAACAGAAGTGTAGGTACAGATATATATAGATCTCTGTAGATTCAGGTTCGTGACTGTTTTGCAAATCTTTTTTTTTTTTTAGACTGTTTTTTTCTGGAAGCATTAATAATGTAATTTTGGTTTTTGGGGGACTGTCATGTGTTGTTGGATCAAGGAATCTGTTTTGAGTCAAGTATGGTTGACAGTGGATAGTTTTTCCTGAAAAGGCTGAAAGGAAGCATTATTGCCTTGGACTTTTTTTGGTTACACCCCACATGTTTGTTCTTTTCTTAGATGGCAAAATTTATTAATATATTATGTGATTTGGCGCTGCAGCTAGAAACAGTGTCCCATGCATAAGGTATCATTGGGTTTGATGGCAGTAAAATAATTTTGGTAAAAAAAGTATGTTTAGAGTTTTTATCATAACTTCTCATCTTGGTCCTGATGGACTTCAAACATGCTCTACCATTTTGCGCAAGGAACTTGTCAATCAACTGTTACCTTTTTGTGTATTTGCAATAAGATCTTAGGTTAGCAATTGATTTATTTTTCTTATCCCTTATGTGTAGGTATCCTATGTCTGTCACATAGTTAGTTTTAAGCCTTTATTTACTGTAGTGTAGCTTTATTATAGTTAGCACATGACCCCACAAGCATGTATTATTGCTTTAATATTGATTGTGTTTGAATAAAGGATATTGTTGTCTTGTCTTGTAGATAAGGCAAAACAGCTTCAGTTGTATTTGCATTATTATTTCTGAGTGTTACTTTTAACCCATTGACTCCTGGGGATTCCCCATTGACAAGTAAAATCGTCTGGTGTTAGACAGAGTAAAATGCTAAGTATGGCCGGTTTAGGGGTGAAAGGGTTAAAGTGCTATTGTTAGTTTGACTTTCTTTTTCTTCATTTGAACCAAAACAAGTGATTAATCATCACCTCCACCATGCTTTGCTTTGTGTTGCTTTGGCTTTTAGAACAAAGTATCAAAGTTGAAGCTGGTGGCTCAAGGAGTAAACTATAAAGACTGTAATGGTATTTGAGTATATATTGTCATTAAATGTTTAAGTCAATGTCAATGTCAATTAAATTCAATGTTAAAGTCATTAAATCAATGGGAATCCAAACATGGGGATGCAGTGTGCTCAGGAGGGGTTTTCCCTATAAAAATGGCAGGCCACTTATTGGATTTTTTTTAAAAACAACCCTTAAAGGTAACAGAACCTTGTTTTGTGGACGTAGGCTAAAGAAATCTGACCCCTTAGAGGAACCAGTTCTAAAGTGACAAATGACTGGCAAATAACTTTTACTTATGAATTATGCACAAGTAAAAGTTATTTGCTCGTGTACCAAATTGTCTTACAGTTCCAGTCATTTTTCAGATTGATAGCCTTAAATGTACTGCAGCAACTCTGCCAGCTGTTTGGTCTCAGCATCATAAGCAGTACAAATCCACATTTTTTTCTCCAAAAAGGAACAAAAAGAACCCCTGTCATTTTCGTAAGGGAGCCCCCCTTGGGGCAGTTTGTTTACTTTACCACCATTGTTTAATACTATCCAGGGACTAAATCAAGAATGGAAATAGATTACAGTTTGAAAAAATATGCCATTTTTTTTTACTTCTCACACTTACTGCATTCAACTTTAATTTATTCATCCTTGGAAATGGTAGGAATGATTAGTAGTATTCTTTAAAGCAATTGCTAAATATTCATTGCACCTAATGTTGAAATATTGTTTCCATATGGAAAGGTAACAGCAGTTATTTCTGTGAAAGTCTTCTCCAAAAAACTCCAACATGGGATTACGCCCCTTTCAAATGTAGCTTTGTATGCTTTTGCTCGATGACTTTGAACAATTATTACATAAATATGATGTTATGGAGTTTTCTAAAAGTTAAATCTAATGGAAGGGGATTTAAATTATTGAAACCACTGTGTTGCAACCATAGTCCACAAAGAGAGGTTAAATAATCTATTGCACTGGAAGTATTTAGTAGGCCAGCATGAAATTTGTTTTGGATAATAGCACTGAATCACCTTCAACAAGTTTTCTAAACTTTGAAGATACCTAATTTTATATCCTCCTGCTGTTTTATTGCTGGCAGATAAAACCAATTCTTGATTAATTATTTTTGTTGTCACATTAATCCACTACAATGTGTTGAAAGGGTATTATTAGCTGTAGTAATATTCTGTTACAGTAAAATCCCCCCTGCTAGTGAGCTGGATTTCTGAATCAAATTTTCAACTTGAAATACCAGTATTGTTGTTTTGGCTATTCACAGTTAACCTAACCTATGTTTATTTCTATAATTTGGAGGGAAGCAAACGATTGGCATTTGCTTGAAATGACTATAGCAAAATATAATACAACTAAAAGGTTTCCTTCTAGTGTACCCAATATGAGGTGCTTATATGGCATGTTATGTATGACATTAGTGCTAAATTCACTTTAAAATTTATCTTTGAACGACTGAAATACATTTCTAACTTTTCAGGGACGTCATGCATTTCTTTTTTTTTCCTCCGTCTTAATAAATTAGCCTCCATGGACCACTTGAATGGCCATTTTAACAACTTAATTTTGAAGAAAAATGCAAAAATCTTAACATTTTCTGCGAGATGCGGGCCCCCGCGGAAACAGTGTGCAAATATTTAGTCGAAAGAGAAACCATTTGGAAATTTAATGATATATTTTTTGCTCCACTTTTTAAAAGATAAACGCATGAATTGAAATCAAGATGGTACTCCACTAGCCGGTAAGCTCCACAAACAAATTTCCACTCAAACACTGTCACAGCAACCTGGACTCGCGTTGACCTTGAAATTGTTAAAGAAATTTCCCTCGTAGCACTGTTGGCTAAAAAGTACGGTGGCCCACAGCTAAAAAGAGAATCTCGCTGGCATAAAAACGCACTATGCAGTCAAAACATTCGTCCGTTTTACTGGCCTGAAAAAGGTCTTTTTTTTATCGACGGAGATCGGATAAACAACCGATGGGTGGCAGCCATGTTTTTCGCCAGTGAACAATAAGTCATTAGTTACCGTCTTGCGCACGCGTCCTTGAAAGGCAACCTTAGCCAATCAGCGGTTTTTGAGACCTGTCTATTAATTAGGCCACGTACACACGCATTGCTTTCTTAAACTAGTGAATGTTTGACGTCATTTTCTCCTCGACCCAGCTCTCTCAAGATTTTAAAGTTAGTAATGGCGGACCAATAAATAAGAAAATTCCAGCTAAAATAAACAGGTGTCTTTTTAAAATCAGAACTTAAAACTTGGGTGAGTTAGTGCTTAGTTAACATAGCTTTGAAATCCAAAGGAAAAACAAAATTTTTATTTGGTCGTAGTAACACTTTAACCTATGAATTTTAACACAATTTTAATATTCAGAGTAAACTACAAAGAACCCTCCCTGGAATTAAGTGGCGATTATGAATTTCAGTGGAAGCTCCACATTTCATTTTCTGCCAATTTTACATTAATTTCCGACGAAACTTCAAAGCCTGTATCATAAAAAAGCTGTTTGCCGAAACAGGTTTTCATTTTACAAGGAAAAAACAGCCATTTTTGAGGTGATTCTCAGTATTTGTTCCGAATTTTCCTAAATTGGAATACCACATTTTAGTTTGGAACGCGTTATGTACATTATTGAAATTTGTTTTTTTATTTATGCGACCCGTATTTCTGGCGACAAGAGTCGCGTAAGATGACGAAATCATTCCGAAATACGCGATATTTCATTAGTGCAAGAGCGGCAGCGGCGGTTTATTCGTTCCAAATATACTTTTTATTCGATTGGTCAGCTTTCTAGATGTGTTTATGTTCGGAATTTGTATTTATGGCTGCAGTTTGATCCTCTAGGGATTTTACGCCACATCTCGCTATTTCAGCTTTGTCGCCTCTCGCGTTAGTCACTCGACACAGCCAGTTTTACCGCTCGCACCTTGCCGAGCTTAATTTTGTAGTATGGGAGACGAGCCTGTTACAAAGCAAGATCTTGATAGTTTCAAAGATTTCGTTGTTAGTCAGCTCGCCTTTCACAAATCAGTTATTTCGTCTGAGGTACAGAAATCGCAAGAGGTTGCCTCAACCGCCCTTTTCTGCTTCTAATTCTTTGAAGGAACAGTCGGAGATCAAGTGTAATCACACCGGCAACGAACGTAATTTCAAATTTAACGGTCAAGTGTTAGCCAAGCTTGTTTCACTTAAGGATCATTTGGCCGATCTACCTCCCTATGGTTGGCGAAATGGTGCAAAATTCACAAAGTTTATATTCATTCACATTCACGGCTGTCATTGTTATTCACGAATATATTTATTCACATTCAACAACTAAGTTTACATTCAAGAAATATATTTGTTTACTTTTAACGACATATTTCTTATTTACGAATATATTTACTCACATTTACGGGATGTATGCATTCACATTCAACGTCTTATATCCGTTCACATTCACGATCCAAATATTCATTCAACACGGTGCAATATTCATTCAACATTTTCTGCGCACTCCCTATGCGCATCATTAGGTCCCGGCTCCCAGCGAGCTCTCCTTTTTCCCTCGGTCAGCGGATGACATTTGAACAAGTGACGTTTCTTCATCTGGCAAGATGGCGTCTCAGCTAAATGGTCGTCCGGATGATGAATTGGAGAGTACTATCAGGCGTTGTGTTCGTGAAGAAATGAGATCTTTCAGAGGTGGAGCACAAACTCGTATGGATTGGACGCGACATCTAATTCAAGAAGGTACGACTTCAGTGGCTCGCGAGATCGAAACGAATACGAATGTGGTTGGAGTACACAGCGTACCGAATGGCGGGAAACGAAAATTACCTGGCCATCCATTTCGACCGTCTGTGTTCGGTTCAAGCAAACGAAAAAAAGGCGTAAAGGAGCAACCCTCCATACCGAAAAGTGTTCCTCTTATTGACTGTCTTGAGAAAGAAAGCGACGGCGAAGAGACGGAAGAGGAAAGAGATTCATTTTCTTTTAGTGAGCGACATATTGTTATTAAAGGAGAGTTTGAGCTTACACCAGGACACTCTGAAGCTGGTGGCTCAAGGAGTAAACTATTAAGACTATAATGGTATTTGAGTATTATTGTAGAACAAATTTGCCTATATCATCAAAGTCATTAAATCAATGGGAATCTAAACATGGGGATGCAGTTTGCTCAGGAGGGGTTTTCCCTATAAAAATGGCAGGCCACTTATTGGATTTTTTTTAAAAACAACCCTTAAAGGTAACAGAACCTTGTTTTGTGGACGTAGGCTAAAGAAATCTGACCCCTTAGAGGAACCAGTTCTAAAGTGACAAATGACTGGCAAATAACTTTTACTTATGAATTATGCACAAGTAAAAGTTATTTGCTCGTGTACCAAATTGTCTTACAGTTCCAGTCATTTTTCAGATTGATAGCCTTAAATGTACTGCAGCAACTCTGCCAGCTGTTTGGTCTCAGCATCATAAGCAGTACAAATCCACATTTTTTTCTCCAAAAAGGAACAAAAAGAACCCCTGTCATTTTCGTAAGGGAGCCCCCCTTGGGGCAGTTTGTTTACTTTACCACCATTGTTTAATACTATCCAGGGACTAAATCAAGAATGGAAATAGATTACAGTTTGAAAAAATATGCCATTTTTTTTTACTTCTCACACTTACTGCATTCAACTTTAATTTATTCATCCTTGGAAATGGTAGGAATGATTAGTAGTATTCTTTAAAGCAATTGCTAAATATTCATTGCACCTAATCTTGAAATATTGTTTCCATATGGAAAGGTAACAGCAGTTATTTCTGTGAAAGTCTTCTCCAAAAAACTCCAACGTGGGATTACGCCCCTTTCAAATGTAGCTTTGTATGCTTTTGCTCGATGACTTTGAACAATTATTACATAAATATGATGTTATGGAGTTTTCTAAAAGTTAAATCTAATGGAAGGGGATTTAAATTATTGAAACCACTGTGTTGCAACCATAGTCCACAAAGAGAGGTTAAATAATCTATTGCACTGGAAGTATTTAGTAGGCCAGCATGAAATTTGTTTTGGATAATAGCACTGAATCACCTTCAACAAGTTTTCTAAACTTTGAAGATACCTAATTTTATATCCTCCTGCTGTTTTATTGCTGGCAGATAAAACCAATTCTTGATTAATTATTTTTGTTGTCACATTAATCCACTACAATGTGTTGAAAGGGTATTATTAGCTGTAGTAATATTCTGTTACAGTAAAATCCCCCCTGCTAGTGAGCTGGATTTCTGAATCAAATTTTCAACTTGAAATACCAGTATTGTTGTTTTGGCTATTCACAGTTAACCTAACCTATGTTTATTTCTATAATTTGGAGGGAAGCAAACGATTGGCATTTGCTTGAAATGACTATAGCAAAATATAATACAACTAAAAGGTTTCCTTCTAGTGTACCCAATATGAGGTGCTTATATGGCATGTTATGTATGACATTAGTGCTAAATTCACTTTAAAATTTATCTTTGAACGACTGAAATACATTTCTAACTTTTCAGGGACGTCATGCATTTCTTTTTTTTTTCCTCCGTCTTAATAAATTAGCCTCCATGGACCACTTGAATGGCCATTTTAACAACTTAATTTTGAAGAAAAATGCAAAAATCTTAACATTTTCTGCGAGATGCGGGCCCCCGCGGAAACAGTGTGCAAATATTTAGTCGAAAGAGAAACCATTTGGAAATTTAATGATATATTTTTTGCTCCACTTTTTAAAAGATAAACGCATGAATTGAAATCAAGATGGTACTCCACTAGCCGGTAAGCTCCACAAACAAATTTCCACTCAAACACTGTCACAGCAACCTGGACTCGCGTTGACCTTGAAATTGTTAAAGAAATTTCCCTCGTAGCACTGTTGGCTAAAAAGTACGGTGGCCCACAGCTAAAAAGAGAATCTCGCTGGCATAAAAACGCACTATGCAGTCAAAACATTCGTCCGTTTTACTGGCCTGAAAAAGGTCTTTTTTTTATCGACGGAGATCGG
>NC_090870.1:15930016-15935016 GCF_036669935.1 Montipora foliosa | reverse complement strand
ATAGCGGTTCACCTACGCTGTGTAGCGCTTTATAGCGGTTCGTGTGTGTCCCTTGTCGCTTTATAGCGGTTCACGTACGATATTTAGCGCTTTATAGCGCGTGTCCTTTTTCGGTTTATTCCAGTTCCTTTTTTCATAGTTTTCACAGGCTAGTGCCTTATTGACGGTCGCTCTAGAGCGTGTTTGCTTATCTTTTGTAAACGTATGGCCTTTATTGGCAACGTTGTACGACGAGACTTGGCTTGATGACTCGTTCACCGACGCGGAAATAACTCTTCCTGGCTACAATGTTATGCGAAAAGACAGAGACGAAAATGGTGGTGGCGTTGCGGTATACAGAGCAGAGCAACTAAATTACAGTCGGCTTGACGAAAGTGCAATCCAAACACAGAACGACAACTTTGAATCAATTTGGTTTGAAGTATGCCAGCCAAAATCGAAGAAGATTTTATGCGGAGCAATCTACAAAACACCAGATGCTGACCCAGCCGCTTTTACTAGCCGGGTCGAATAAATTCTAAACAACATTCTGACAAATGATGGTGAAATTGTTCTTATTGGAGACTTTAACCTGAATTATTTGAACCCGACTGCTGCGACAAAGCATTTTCAGCAAACAACAAAATCTTTTCATCTGAAACAAGCAATCACCAAGCCCACTCGAATCACTGAGGAGACTAGAACTTTAATTGACCTATTTCTAACATCAAGACCAGAACTGTACACCTGCGGTGTTATTCCAATCGGCTTCTCTGATCACTGTGCTATTTTCGGAGTCAGAAAACTCCACAACATCAAGCGCCCTCCGCCTAAAATTATTCAGAGCAGAAATTATAAAAATTATGATCCTGCATTCTTTAGCGACGATTTGAATAAGATCCCATGGGATATTCTCGAAATGGAATCAACGTCAAATGAAGCTTGGATTGTTTTCAAAGATGATTTTTTGGACAGTTGCTGACAAACATGCGCCTGTTGCCACGCTCAGTTCCATGGCTAACATCAAGTATAAAAGAATTAATGACAGAAAGGGATTACCATCATAAAAAAGCGATCAAAACAAATCAAGAGCTGCACTGGAGCAAATACAAGCGCTTACGAAACACCGTTAGCAAGAAAATGAAGAAAGCAAAATCGGATTATTATTCTTCTCGCTTAACAGAAATCCAAGACCCAAAAACAATGTGGGAAATCCTGAAAGAAATCATGCCAAACAAGAAAAATGCCGGTGTGCCAAAAACCGGCAGTTTGTCTGCATTAAAGTTCAATCACTTCTTCACTTCCATCGCCGGAAAACTGTGTGAACGATTTCAACTAAGCACTTACATAAAGCCACTAACACCAAGAGTAAATAACAAATTTTCTATGGAAGAAGTGAACGAAATGTTTGTCTGTGATGAACTGAAGAGACTTAAATCAAAGAAAGCCACTGGTCTAGATGGAATGTCTGCAAGACTTTTAAAGGATGCAGCTTCTGTGATAGCCAAACCCATTACTTATATTATTAATCTGACTATTTCAACTGGCGAAATTCCACCTGAACTTAAAGAAGCGAAAGTTACGCCTATATTCAAGAACGGTAAAAGAACCGAAGAAAGTAACTATAGGCCTATATCCGTGTTGCCCCTAGTCTCCAAGGTTATGGAGCGTGCAATCCAAGTACAGCTTGCGAAATTTCTTGAAGCAAATGAAGTTCTGTCAGTGTACCAATCTGGATTCCGAAAAGGACATTCTACCGAAACTGCCGTGACTTATCTCACTGATCAGATCTTGGAACACATGGATAATCAACAAATGACTGGCAAGAAGCACAAGCGGTATACAAATGCATTATTGAACCAGTTTTTAGTTACGCAGACACAGCCTGGGGTGAACTACCCGAGAGCAGCATCACTAGTCTGCAACGATTACAAAATCGAGCCGCGAAAATCGTCACCTGTCAGAAAAGTACAAGGACAGCCCGAAATATTGTAAATTGGCCAGATTTAGAAACACTGCGAAAAATACACAAATGTATTTTAGTATATAAATGTTTACGGAATTTCGTTCCTATATACTTAAAAAACTATTTTAAGGTAAACAATGATGTACACAATTACAACACTAGGCAGAGGAGAAATATTCACCCAAATAAAACAAATCTTGTTCTTGGGGGGCGAACTTTTAAAAATTCAGGACGTTTAGCTTTTAACTCACTGCCAAGCAGAATCAAAGAGGCAAGTTCTCTAGCAATTTTTAAACGCCTTCTTAAAGGACATTTTATCTGATTTTTTTTTTTTTTGTTTGTTTTTCTTTTCTTCCCTTTTGTAAATTTTAGCAAATTTTACCTAACCTTGTAATCTTATTGTAAATGTGTATATGTAAGTTTTTATTGAACCCAGGGCCCCTAAGGATACCAGCCTTGCAGCTGACTGGGCTACCCTGGTAAAATAAAGTTGTCTTGTCTTGTCTTGTCTTGTCTTGTCTTGTCTTGTACGGATTTTAGGGGTTTTTGTTTTCTCCGTATATTGTTGTTATTGCCTATACTTAGGATGTACGCGTTATTGGCTGTCCACGCTTTATAAATTGTAATCGGTATTCCACGTCTACCATTTTTTCCTCATTTCTCTTATGCCTTATTTTTTCCTTTATTTGTTTACAAGTTCCAGGGTATCACGCGTTCACCATCCGGCTTTGGAGAGCCTGCGTACTCATATTCCAGCGGTTCTTGCCCACAGCAAGGCTCCTAGCACGTTCAAGACCTACCACGGTTGTTTCAAACGTTGAAAATCTTGGGCTAGTGATTTCCCAGAGGTTTTTTACTTCCCGGCTCAAGAGGAACACGTAGCCTTGTATTTAATTTCGTTAGTTCAATCACGGTCTTCATAGTCCTCCATTCAGCAGGCGTTCTACAATATAAGCTTTTTTCACTTGCGGGGTCTCGAATCCTTGTAAATCAGCTTTTCTTCTGGCTATTCTAGAAGGTTGTAAGCGCGTTGCTTCGAAACCGTCTAAGTTGAATAGGGTACCCATTTTGCCTGAGCATTTAGTCGCGTTAGTTTATAGATTTGCTACGCCCTCAGCATCCCTCGGGGATATCAGAGACGTTTGTTTTTGTTGCTTGCTTTTGCTGGTTTTTTGCGCTTTGACGAGTTAAGTCGTCGTAGGTGGTCTGACATTTCTTTCTTTCAAGATCATATTGAGCTCTACGTTTTCAAAAGCAAAGTTGATCAATTGGGTAAAGGGTGTACTTTAGTTATCGCTAGTACTAGTACCCCCACATGCCCCTGCGCTATGCTGCTCCGTTATGCCGCGCTGGCTAAGCGTAATCTTGATTCGGTTGAGTTTGTCTTTCAAAACCTTAGTTTTTCCTCTTCCAAGGGTTATTCCCTTCGTTGCGGTACGAGTTTGTCTTACACCAGGGCGAGGGAAGTCGTTTTGGCTAAGTTTCGGGCCATCGGTGTTGATACGTCGGGTATAGGTTTGCACTCGCTTAGGACAGGGGGCTCTTCGGCTGCGCTTAATAGCGGAGTTCCCGATCACGTCATTAAAAACCACGGCAGGTGAAAGTCTGACTCTGCCAAGGAATTATATTGCCGTGAAAATCTCCGACGACAGCTTCTTGCTACTTCGCGCTTAGGTCTCTGAGTTACGTGCGCTCGGTCTCGTTCTTTGTTTTTCTCGACACAACTGGTCGTGTCCTTCCTATTTCAACGAGTTGTTGCCTTTCTGCTGATTAGAACTTAAACGTTTTCTCTGCGGCGGAACGCAGAGACATAGTAGAGAAATGTGTTTATGTTCGGAATTTGCATTTATGGCTGCAGTTTGATCCTCTAGGGATTTTACGCCACATCTCGGTATTTAAGCCTTGTCGCCTCTCGCGTTAGTCACTCGACACAGCCAGTTTTACCGCTCGCACCTTGCCGAGCTTAATTTTTCTAGTATGCTGTTTACGTTTAGTCTCGTAGTTTACAGTGATGTAAATCGTTTTTTCTCCGCCACTACTTTATTTCTTGTATGTTAGGTTTTTCTCGTCCCCAATAAACACAACTGGTCGTGTCCTTCCTATTTCAACGTGTTGTTGCCTTTCTGCTGATTAGAACTTAAACGTTTTCTCTGCGGTGGAACGCAGTGACATAGTAGAGAATATTGATTCCTCTGTAGCTTTTTGTCGCCCATTTCTTTCCCACTCGTTACTTCGAGCCAAATGACAGCATAAACAAAAGTGCGCAAGGCATCTCGTTAGTTGCTGTTTATATGCAATAGATCCATGCATAAACAATTTACCCTTTACAGCTGGCGATCAAATGGTAAAAAGTCCGCCATACTGGAGAGCAAATTGCGCACAGGAACTTCCAAAACAAAGCAACTTAATTTAAATTTTCTTTGCTTTAGACTCTTATACTTCTCTTCAAACTCTTTTTTGGGAGAGAAATATCACGATGAGTGGTCCTGTAACTTTTCACATTTCGTCAACTACGGTGCCAAACAACTCCTTTCGTTGTATGATGTTGTCGGATGGCGAAAAGAGTTCAATCTTTGTTGAATGACGTTCCCGAGCATACTCTATAGGACATTCTTTGTTTACTTTTTTTGCCTCGTCCAGAAATGCACGCAATGGCGAAAACGGCAACAATTCGCCAAAGTTTGACCAATGGCAAATTTTACCCTAAGTTCCCAAAATGCACATGTTGGCGAAAATGGCAAATATGGCGAATGTTCTTATGAGGTGACGAAGGGGCCCCATTCAGAGTGGTAATTTTGGCGATTTTGGCAAATTAGTAACTCTCCGTTCTTACTGCATGCGTGTTTATAGTTGAGGAGGAAGAAAGTTCCATAGAAGATATTTTAAAGCGAAAATGACTGAACCATTTATAAATTTCGTTGTGATCCTGACAGTCATGGGAAACACTTTATCAACCGGTCACTGAGTCGATCCGGGCAAAATTATATTTTGCCAAAACATGTCAGGCCATCCCCCCCCTTTTTTTTTTGTTTACCGTCGAATGCGTTTCTTGATA
>NC_090870.1:15907516-15920016 GCF_036669935.1 Montipora foliosa | reverse complement strand
ACAATTGCGTCTGCAAAGAAAGGAATTGTTTCCCATTATAAGTGGAACATCCTCGCTACAAGACGGCCTTTTAATATACATAATCTTACAAGCTGCATCAAGTTGAATGAGTCTTGATAGACGCTGAATAAGTAAATCCAGTGGATCTCGAAAATTTCAAGAATGAAGTCAGAAAAGGTTGCTCTTCTCTTCATAACCTTTTTTGTCGTGTCTCTCGTGCACGAAGCTCACAGTATTATGTCTCCGAAACTTTCCCCTGGCTCTCCGCCAAATAAGAACCCGGTAAGGCAATAATTACACTTGCTTAAAAGTTTTTTAGTGTTGAAATTAGCTCAGTGCTGATCATGAAGGCCGCGGACTGAACCATGTTGAAGACTCTTTATTGCATGGACCTTTCAAGTTGTATGGGTCATTTTCAGAAAGTCTTCCATTTTGAATTGACCAAGTCTAAGTGCACTTCTTCGTCACCATAATTTCACCATAAGATAGACGGTCGGTGAACAGGGAACTTTGCTTGACTGTATGGACCAGTGTGAAAATAGCGTGTTTAAATTAAATGTGTTACGAACTTCCACGCCGTGAACGCACAGTTGAGATGTCCACCGGTTTAGCAAGTCAATTGGGTTGCGACCTCTGTCAAAAGCGATAGTTTTTAGTATTATTTTGCATCAGACAATGGTTCTAAATGTGTGCAAAAGCTGCAAAAGGAAAGGGGCATCGCTTTTTGTCTACATGCGACTTTAATAACGGCTACTGCAACAGCAGTAAAAATATAATTGTATGTTCAGCCGCCGATTTCAATGAATCATAGAGCTGATATATATGTTTGCTTTTGCAGAAAGCAGTGGTAGAGGAACGTCGCCGGAGTGTCTGCGCTGTGGCAAGGAACTTGGGCTGTAAATTGACCCACAAGAGGAACCAAGATACTAATTACGTAGACTGACACCACCAGACCGATCATCAGTTGACCATGAACCTGTAACGGATGAGAAAACGAGCAGTTTATAACATAGCTTACAAATAAAACTATGTAAAGAATGTAGATCTCAAGAAATAAAAGAATAATTTCAGTGTCGTTGAATATGGTGGAGGCAGAGGATTGCCGCATTTCTTGTTTAATTGCTTGTTTTTGTCTTTGCTTCAAAGAGGAATTGGAGGACCATTATGCAAAGTGGAAACTAGACTTTCCCCCGAAAAAAATATTGCTCATCCGAAACTGCTAAGTGACCTTTTAAGTGCCAAAAAACCGTAAAGGACTACTTTTCCCTGGTTGCGAATCTTTTAGGTGATCATATTAGTAAAGAAATCTGTAGCTGTCTGGCAACGTAGAACCGAAATTCTTAGAACAGTTTGACTATCTCGAAGAGGGAAGAGGCCTCAGGGGGAACACATATTTCAACGAAGATTATCGTTGGGTGCCCCTGAAGTTCATTCGTTGAAGATAAATGGGAGGGTTGTCCAATACACACGAACTGAAGTCGGGTCGTTGGTGTTTGTGGAAGTAAAGTAACAGGAAGTTGCTATTTTAAAGAAGGTTCGAGGAACTTTCTGAAAATGTTGACGGGTCGTAACGACCCGTCTAGTTCGTGACGTGCCGTCATTTGAAAAAGTCGACCCGACTTTTGGAAATGTCAGGTGGTGAGAGACTTAGAAAAAAAAATCGTGTATTTGTAAAGATAGTCGAGGCGTTGAAGACGCCTGGAAATGTTAAGGGGTCGTGACGAGCCGTTTCTTGAAAGGTCGAACTGATTGTTGGAAATGTCAGGTGGTGAGAGACTTAGAAAAATCGTGTATGTGAAGATACTAGACTCTTTGAGACAGGCTGAAAATGTTGACGGGTCGCGACGTCATTTGAGGTGGTGATGTCAATCCACCGGGACACAGTTGTTTCGTTATTCATATTTATGTTACTCGTTTGCGATTGTCGCGTAATTTTGAAGCGCTAGCCTCTAAGGTGAAACACAAATTAAACATTTGAAAGACACAGGATAGTAACAAGTACGGCGGGTGTGAGCTTACAATTGTGGCTGTAAACGAATTTGGCAAGACTTTGTTGTAGGTTTATTATTATATTTGGTCCCCTGCGAGCGGCGTTTCTAAAATGAGTGACGTTGTAAGGTATCGGCATACCCCAAAATTGATAATTTTGCCCTTTTAGTTAGGTACACCTCATTGATTTTTTTTGTTTTCTTATTACAAAAGGTTTGCGAAAAAACGTTTCTTCTAGACAAAGTTAGAAAGGAAAACGACTCTACGAATAAATTATCTCAAATTAGAAGCTGTCCACAAAACTCAAATGCAAATTTCATTGAATAGGCGCACGATTTCAGTTCGTTTACATCGAGTTTTCATCCCTTTCCGCTGAAATTTGGCAAGAATGTTGCCCGATAATGTGGCAAAAAACCCGTATCGGGAAGTATTTATTTGTTGCCTCCTTCGAAAGTAATGAGTATTAAGAAAAGGTACTTCGCGTTTTATAAAAAGTTTAAGTTTAACAGTGAATAAAAACAAACCAGACATGTAATCGAAATGCCTCGAAAAGGTTTTTTAGATCAAGGTGTGAAGAAAATGTAGTTTCCGGTTAAATTCTGACCGGAAACGAACTCAATTTGTGAAACTACATACTTTTGGAAAATGATGGCTATTTTAGGAAAGGTATTTTATATTTTTTATATTTAAAATTCCTAAGCTTCCAGAAAATCTATATTTTATTGGGGTTTTTATGAAACGTGTGACCGTGAAGCAGCGACAACGCGAGGTTGTTTTTCGGGATGTACTGATATTTAAATGACGCAAAACTCATGAAATGACTTGTTATGCTGCGTTCGGCCAACAGATTAGCATTCCGTTTTTCATGAAGAATTTAAATCTGTTAACGACTTCGACGCGTTTAGGTGATTAATATTGGGCAATAGTTTTGAAGTTCTTTATTTTTCTTGGTTAGCAATCGTGCTGGTTTACCGTTTATTTGTGGATGTTCCGCAACGTGAATGCATAATTTCTTGAGGCCGGACATGAAGTAGAAAATGCGGGCCGTTGTTTGTACATATTTTGGGCGTATGTGTTTTAATGAGTACTGGTGTGGGAGGGGTGTTTTCAACGTAACTCTTAGAGTTCGTATATGGTAGAGTAAGGTAGTAGAATTTGAAGTCTGACTTTCCAAATTAAAGATAAAACAAGTCATTAGGATACGGTGTTGGTGCTGATGACTTTGTTAAGCTGAAAGCAACTAAAAGTGCTGCTATAATCGTCACTTTGTTCTTAGATAGGAAGTAATGGTTTTGCAAGTATCGTTGCTTCTATGTGAAGGATGGAGTAGTTGGGAAAGAATTTGCACAGCATTTTCGTTTCATTTTTAGCAGCCACTTTCTCGTTGCAATATCATAGGAGTTGTCACTAGTTCTACCAAATCATTACGTACATCCGGGTTACCATGAGATGCGCACGCACCGCCGCAGGTCAGTGCATGTGTCGTTCGCCACGAGGTTTAGTCGTGTGTATTTTTCTCAGATATTTCTACGCCGTTGGCAGCTGCTTATCACGGTAAGTTAACAGTTACTTTTTCGTTTATGTTTCCTTTACTGTGGACGCGCTCCACATTACATTTTCCAGCCGTTATTGTCTGGATTTTTTCCTTTTTCGTGCTCTGTGACGCGTCACAGGCGGGCTCGGCTCTTGTGCCGAATTATAATTTTATGAGAAGACTTCTGGACGTGTCTGGAGTTTTAATTGTGGTGTAACGCGTTTATGCCCTTTCCTCGTATCTTTACAAGACTCAACGAGTTTGTGACTGTTTTTGATACCACGTGGCGTACGAGTCCGCCATTTTGTAGTGCAGTAAGCTTGACGTTTTCCTTATCCATCTTAATTTCTTCAGACGATGTCTGAGGAGTCTCAGAAAATTGCAAATTCTGGAGGTACTTCGCCCGTGGACTTCAAGGCGATGTTTGCCGAACTTTTAGATGATGCCAAAAGAGACATTTTGGCTCACGTGCAAGACTCTATCGAGAAGGTTTATGCCGATTTTGAAGATTATGAGACCGTACCTGAGACCAGTGAGGCGAGCACTGAGTGTTCGGATACAGCTGTTGCAACGACTGTTGCAACTAAAATAAATGATTTTATCCAGCCAAAAACCTCAGACCATGCTGAAGGCTCGGATGGCGGTTCCTTTAAATCACTCGCTGATGAATTTAGCGTTCTAGAGAAAACTTCACCTGCCATAGATGCAAATTTGGCAGAAATAGTGGAGAGTCTGCTTACAGAGAAGCTCACCAAAGAAAAGTTGGCCGAGGTACAGAACAAGTACCTCAGACCTGAAAACTGCACTAATTTGGTTGCACCCAAGATAAACAAGCAAATTTGGCAACAATTACGACAGGAGACCAGAAACAATGATTCAGCTTTCCAGAAGGCACAGTCTTTGCTGTTGTCAGGTTTATATGCTGTACTTCAGCTGTGCAACAGTGCAAATGGGGATCAGAGGAATGTTTTGACCCATACAGCAGTCCTGCTGTTGTCAGCAAACAGAGAGCTTAATCTAAAACGAAGAGATCTCATTCGTCCTGACCTGAACAAGCAATATGCTCCTTTATGCAACCCATCTACTGCTGTGTCAACATTCTTGTTTGGAGATGACCTAAACAAAGAAGTGGAAGAGTTAACAAAGTCACAAAAGCTCAGCAATAAAGTGACTCCTAAGAGACGCATGGAACCTTACAAAGTCCCCGCCTTTAGAGGTGTTCGTGGTCGTGGCCGCTTCGGTCAGAGTACTGGCAGGGGAAGAGCATCCTCTAATTCTTTGTTAGGTCATGGCCGGGGCCATGCTCGGCCCCAGCAGAATCCCAGGTCCTCGGCAACCAAGACCCAGTAGGATCACCAGCTGAGGTAAGTCAGACAACTTTTGCTACTACTATTATTGCAAATCAAAGTCCTTTTAAGGCAGGAGGGCTGCGAGACTGTCTTCATGTATGGAAGACTATCACATCAGATCCTTTTATCTTGGATGCAGTTACTCACTGTCATATTGAATTTGACCGGGAACCTGGAATATGTACTAGTGTTGCTAGGCCTTTTTGTTCCTTTACTGAAATTGAGCAGACTATCATTGACAATGAAGTAGAAAAATTCCTTCTTAAAGGGATAATAAGGCTATCATCACATGAGGATGGCCAGGTGATATCTCCAATTTTTACAAGGCCTAAGAAAGATGGGTCTCACAGGGTTATATCTAACCTAAAGAAACTGAATGAGTCAGTGACATACCATCATTTTAAAATGGACACGTTAGAGACAGCTATTAGACTCATGAGGCCTGGATGTTACATGACATCTATAGATCTGAAGGATGCATATTACTCTATCCCTATTGCAGAAGAACATCAGAAATATTTAAAATTTATTTGGAGGGGTCAATTATATGCTTTCACTAGCCTGCCTATGGGATTGACTAGTAGCCCTAGGATTTTTACGAAAGTTTTAAAACCGGTCTTTAGCTACTTGATAAGTCAGTTTGGCCACACCTGTCTGGGCTATATTGATGACTCTTTCTATCTGGAAGATAGTTATACAGAGTGTGAAGAAGCCACATTACGTGCTATACAACTTTTTGTCAGTCTGGGTTTTAAAATCCATCCAGAAAAGTCAGTTATCATACCAACACAGATCTTAGAGTTTTTAGGGTTCATTTTGAACTCTATTCTCATGTTGGTTACTTTGACTAACAAGAAAGCTGTTAAAATTTTGCAGTTGTGCCAAACGTTCTCTCTTCCAAATACATGGTTTACTATTGAACCAGGGGAATTTTGATTCATTCATGACCTTGTCTCATGACAGTTTGGAAGAGATTCACTGGTGGTCTGCAAATATTCTGACAGCATCAAGAAGAATTTTTCATAGTAGTCCTGATGTAGTTGTTTACACTGATGCATCCCAAATGGGTTGGGGTGCTCACATCAAACCTGGGAATAACACTAGGGGCATCTGGTCTAAGTCAGAGTCATCCGGGCACATAAATTACCTGGAATTATTAGCAGTTAAGCTTGCTCTGTCTTCCCTACTTGATGCCAGGAACAACATTCATGTGCGGGTTATGTCTGATAACAACACTGCTGTGTCTTACATTAATTCTATGGGAGGTTGTAGATCTTTAGAATGTAACTCCGTTGCTAAGGATATTTGGGATTGGGCTATTGACAAAGATATCTGGTTATCAGCAGCCCATATTCACGGATCAAGCAATATTGACGCTGATCAGTTATCTCGGAATTTGAATTTGGATCTGGAATGGATGCTTTCCGCTCCAATTTTTCAGAGGATAGTAGCTTTATTTGGCAAACCAGATATAAATCTATTTGCTAGTAGACTTAATGCTCAGGTAAAGGATTTTGTTTCCTGGAAACCACATCCAATGGCAAAGTCTGTGGATGCTTTTTGCCATTGATTGGTCACAATTTTTCTTCTATGCTTATCCTCAATTTTGCCTTGTTTCAAGGTGTGTACAGAAAATAATTCGCGACCAGGCATCAGGAATTCTAGTAATTCCCTTGTGGACAACTCAGCCTTATTTTACGGCTGTACTGAGCCTACTAACAGAAACGCCACGTGTATTCAATGCTTCAGTTCAGAACCTGATTCATCCAACTCTGGACGGTCCTCATCCCTTACACCAACGCCTGCAGTTGATGGTATGCAAGTTATCAGGCGATCCTTGCAAGAGTCTGAGATTTCGCCAGACATTGTCGACATCATCATGCATTCATGGAGAGAGAGCACTCAGAAACAATATAAAGTTTATATTAACAAGTGGTTGCAATTTTGCAGTGAAAGAAAGATTGATCCGTTGCATCCCACTGTAACGGCTGTACTCTCTTTTCTGCACAGTCTTTTCAAGAGTGGCTTGAGCTATTCTGCGTTGAATACAGCTCGGTCTGCAGTCTCTAACATTGACATGTGTGATAATGATGCTTCATCTCACACACCTGTAGGGAAGCATTTCCTTGTTTGCCGTTACCTTAGGGGGGTGTTCAACAAGCTCAAGCCTGTGCCGAAGTATAACAACATCTGGTCCGTGGATAATGTCCTTGATTACTTGAGTTTATTTTGGCCCCTGCACGAGATCAAATTGAAGGAACTCACCCTGAAATTAGACATGTTGATTGCCTTAACTACGGGGCAGAGGTGTCAGACTTTGACCTTTTTGGATACATCAGAGCAATATATGCAGAAGAATGATACATGTTTTAATTTTGCCTTAACTGAACACATTAAGCAGGACAAACCTGGCAAAGTGTTTGGCAATGTACGCCTTTACAAGTATCCAGTAAGGGAACTGTGTGTTTATGAAACATTAGATTATTACCTACTGGCTACTGAAAAGCTGAGGAATTCTTCAAAATTGCTTGTTTCGTACATTAAGCCCTATAAGGCAGTAACCTCGTCTACTATTAGACGCTGGATCAAAACTTTGTTGGGACAAGCAGGGGTTGATACAAAAATATTTTCTGGTCATAGCACTAGGTGTGCTTCAACGAGTAAAGCTCTTATGTCAGTTTCCACTGATGTGATTCTAGCTACAGCTGGTTGGACTGAGGAGTCCACTTTTCGGAAGTTTTACAACAAGCCGGTTGCTGTAAAAGTTTGGCAGTTCTCACTTAGGTTAATGCCTTGTACAACAAAATTGTATTGCAAAGTAGTGTACAATTATAGTCGGCGTGTGAAGTTGTTTGGGTGTTTTCTCATTTTGTGCTCACTGCGTTAAAGTCTCATGGTAACCCGGATGTACGTAATGATTTGGTAGAATTGAAAATTAAACAAGACTTACCTGTAAGTTGAAGTTTGATGATAATTCTGCCAAATCATTAGTAGTACATTAGTAGTACAGTAGGGTTAACATGCCCAATTCTTCAATAAACAGTAAGTGTTTTGATAGTATCACTTTGCGATGGGAATTGAAGAATTTGAAACAGTCATGGCCTTTGCGCGTAAATGTGTTTATTTTAAAAGTTATTATTAACTGAAACGAGTAATTACAAAGTAGTATAAGGGAGACCTATATATTATAATTTTTTATAAGTTGGCTTGCAAGTTATTGGCTGTTGTTATCCTCCATGTGTCTTGCGCTGAATGTGTGTAAGGAGCAGAAAGCAAAATCCATAAGTTATTGACGGGTGTATAAAAGATGCGAACTTCTTGAAAGGGTCATGATAAATGAGTGACAAACAGTTGGCGGAGACACGGGCTAGACAACTCGGTTTTATCTTCAATAACGCAGGTACACGTCTGGTTCTACTACGACCTCGATTACCTGAAGTATCTGTACCTGGATGGTCTTCCACGCGACCAGCCAGGACAGGCAAGACACTGTTCGAGGAATACCCCCCCCCCACCCCCCCCCCCAAAAAAAAATCAAAAAAAAAACGGCTCCACACGTTCTAATGTCGTGACCAAGTAGTTATCCCCCCCACACGTTATAGGTAAGCTCTCCTTTTGTACGAGGTCTTTCCGTGTATCGTTCTGACACTTCAGAAAAAAAGGAAACCACTTTTTCAACGCTTTTGGAACGTCGACACGACGCTTTCAACAACAGTGAGTTCTATTATTTTTATGAATATTACAGAAATGGTAAAAAAAATGAAGAGTTTATATGGTTTAAGTGGGGGACACAGCCTCAAAATTAGACACGTTTGCAAGGATTTTTAAGGATGTTTTTAAGTCCGTAACTTGGTCTCTGTTCCACCAAAAAGCATCAAACTTGGACAGATGGCCAATCTCAACTTTATCGTTCATGTGATGGTCTCAATTTATCGATTGGTTCAAATATGAAACTCGTCCCAGTACCCTGCGCAATTCCGGAATGGTTCATGTGGTTCAGTATTGGGCTCTGCCCCAGGCCCAGGTCGCTCCGCTAACCAAGTGATGCCTCACTAGCCTCGATTTTATGTGCTCGACCCAAGCTCCAACCGCGCGCCGCCATTTTGTGGCATACCTTTCGGCATTTTATATACAAAATAAATTGTCTATATCCCAAACTATTAGTAGAATTAATGCAAATGCTGTAATCTGATTGGCTGAGCCATTGAACACTATCAGTCATTAGTGAGCAGTGGCTGGAGGTCGTCTTGGAAATAACGACGTTTTTCTCGTTTTCCCAAAGTTTTGGAGGAAAATTTGGATGCAATTGGGTAATTAAATTTCTGAGAAGTCTAAACGAAAGGACATTTACGGTTTCTTGAATTTCAAAAAAGTTGAAATTATTGAATTAGCTGATGCGCTCGCGCGCACAACTTAGATTTTAAATGGCAATTCAATCCGAGCGATCTTTTTAAGGCGCAAAGTTTAATAATACGTCAAGAAATAATTGGAAACCATTATTTGAAGTAAATTTTTAGTAAGAATTCCTTCGGCCTTATCAACTATCACTTCATAAAAATCTCGAGCTCATAATCTAATTGTTAAATAGGATATCAAGATTAAGCACTTGGAAATGCAGGCCTCTCCGTACCCTCCCATTACAGATATCAAAATTGTTTCTCAGAAGGATCGATGCCCTGCAAAATATTTCATGGTAAGCCAAGCCAAGACGTGTTTGTTACATTGTAGAGATAAGAATGATTCAATGGTGTGCTCTTGGTAGAACTCATGTACATGTACAATGTTATGTGAAATATTTTCGTAGTTTTGACATGTTTTTACATGTAAACATGTTGTTGTTGTCTGTAATCAATTTTTTTTTACTTTATTTTCTATCTTTTTTTGCCTGTAATCAATATACCGCAAGCGATTCTCAGGCTAAATTGGGCGAGCTGATTGGCTGGTTTTTGGTCGGCTTTTACAGTGATGACCATCACCATGGAAAAGGTCCGATTACATATTTTTTCTCTCTCTCCCAGGAATTCAAGTTGAGTAAAACAAAAAGGATTTTTAAAAAGCACTGAACTTGTTTACGACATCTCCAGAGGCATGCAATTATCTAAAAAACCCACTCCTATTATTTCTAAGCACAGAAACCTTCACTCTAACTATATCAAGCTATGATGCTCGATCTATCGAAATTAGGGCATTTTTCCCTTGTCTTTTTCTCCGAAACAAAGTGGGTGACCCCACAATTTTTTTCATTTTTGGAAAGAACCAAATTTCAATGTGGAAAGATTTTAGCGCAAACGTCCTTAATTTAGGGGAGAAAATGAAAATTTATCTCAAAGTTCTGACGTTGTCCATAAAAGCTCAAATATGGCAATTTAACGTTGTTGTTTTGCAGACGACGACAAAGAAATGGACGGAATGAATGAAAAATGCTCGTGCAGAGAGTGCAAAGCTATTGTTTTTGCCCACTAAATATGCAAATTTCTGACGTTCTCGTTGCCGTCGCCGTTGTATGTGTAAAGAGAGCTTACAACCCTCTAAAAGACCATGGTGGCTTCTTCTAATGTTTGGTGAATTAAAATCTTTCCCATTGAGGCTGTTGGTATCGTTAGCCCAACTTTATTATTCCTTCCCTGGCAATCAAGGATGTGACCTCTCCTCAAATTGTCCCTTTGCTATTTTGTTATCTCGGCCTGTAATTCACTTATTGCATGATTTAGACGAGCAAAGCAAAACAGATTTTGTTCCAATTTTGTTTCCGTTTTATTTTATCTGAAAGACCCATAATTTAAAAGCAACTGCTGGCACTATAGAAACCCTCCACAGTACTGAATCTTTAAATCCCGATTTGTATAGTATTTGAAATTTTCCTGTTTATATATTCTTTAGTTTCCAATTTCGTTTTAGGATTTAAAATCGGATCAGGATTTTCTGTAGGAAACACAACTTTCAAGGAGTCAGATTTTAACTGTTGAAGTTCCCAACAGTAAATTTCATTTACTGTGGACGGTAATTTACTTTGAACTTGCAGCATTTATTTATGCCATTTTTTTGGCTGTGTGAAATAAGAAATGATCTATCTAAAATAAAATGTTTGCCTTGTAAAATAGTCTTAATTAATTTTATTTCATATTTCATTATTTCTATCACTTGGATTAAGTACCTTTATTACTGCACCATTAAGTATGCAAAGAAGGGAATAATTTTTTTTATTTTATATGGAAACATATCACACCATAACACCAACCCGGTGTGGCCAACAAATCACGCATGCGCACAACCATTTCACCCAGTTAATTAGCAATTATTCCACTCGCGCTTGTTGGATATGAGATGATTATAGCCAACTCGGCGCTACGCGCCTCGTTACCTATCTATCATCTCATATCCAACAAGCGTGAGTTGAATAATTGTTACGTGGAATGCCGAAGGCATCCACGTCTTAAAACCGGGCTGGTGTCTTTTTTTTGTTGGTAGTCACAAATGTGCATACCCCACGGATATTGAATTAATCTCCGATCGGGTGGACTGACTTATATTCCCTCTGGTATTTCCAAACATCCCTGCCCCGAGGAGAACTCCTATTCTTCCCAAGCCGTCACGATTCTTCTCTGCTAGCGCGTTAGACCACTCGGCCACCGTGACACACTTCCGTTAAACTGGTGAAAGCAAAGATTTATAATAGAATCTTTCCGCCCGCCATGATTGTTTCAGTATTAAACTATTCGATAAAGTGGATAGATGCTTTTTCTTTGAAAAAGGCAAGCTTTAAAGGTAAGGAGAATTTTCTACGTTATTTCTAGATCTTGCTTCGTACTTGTGTGTTCCACTGTGAACATTATTATTTTGCATAGAACGAATACGTACTCCAATATTTCTTGGGAATCAATTTGTTCGCCGTTTTGACGTAGAAAGAAAATAAGAAAATAGCTTTCAACGGCCAAACAAGATAAAAAATGAAATCAAGTTTAAATAAAACGAATTAGCTATCGCCGTCACGGGGACTTCGCAGCCGTCCCCCATCCAAGTACTAACCTTATTCGGAGGAGCTTAACTTCAGCTGACACTTGGACTAGCATCAACAATTGTGATCTTTACGTTAAATTCGCACATAGATCTTGTCGAACTTTATAACACTTGAAAGAAAAAAAAAAAACACACTAACAAAAACCAGGTGTTATGCCGTCATTCTGTCACAGATGCATCCTTTGTTTCGTGAGTTGTCAGTAAACACGCAAGGTAAAACTTGATCACAGGCGGCCGCTAAAATCGATCTCACTTTCGATTTTGCGATTTTACTTGTATGACCAAAAGTACGATAGAAAAATTGAACTCCTCCAGAGTTCCTTCTGCTCTCCTTAAAAACTACATATTAATATTTATTTACTTTTTCGTCAATATTTGTTTTGCATAAAGCAGGCTAGCAAAATCTGTACCTTGCTTTGTTCACATTTTTGAGCGTTAAAATAGAATTTTTGGGCGTATGTTCCTGACCGCAAAAGTCGCATATTTTGACATCCCCCATCCAGATACTAACCCCGCTGGAAAGGGGAAAAAAAAACTTTAGTAACATTGGTCTTGGAAAGGTGTTAGAAGCTCAGAGTACACGCTTAAGCTTGTGGTGAGAAAGAAGTTGT
>NC_090870.1:15880016-15895016 GCF_036669935.1 Montipora foliosa | reverse complement strand
GAGCTATCTACATGGGACGGCCCGTGAGACGAAGGACTTTTGAAAGTCTATCCTTACCTCAAAGAGGAATTGGAAGAACATTATGCAAAGCGGAAACTAGACTTTCCCCCGAAGAAAAATATTGCTTTAGAAAATAAATTTGTGCAGCCACATTCACTTGTAACTTCCCGCAGCGCTTAGTGTTTGGTCGCGTTCTTCATTTGCTATGAAACCCCAAATCGTACTGTATCAAAGGTTATCTTTACCGTTCAAATTTAAAATTCGATTACTGCAACACACGGGATGAAGCCACCCCCTCGCCTTACCTTGTTTCAGGAACCTTTATCAAATTTTTTTGGGGGCAAAAATATCAAAATGAGTGGCCCTATAATAACCTTTCACTTTTTGTCAGCTCGTGTCAATAAACTCCTGTCGTTGTATGTTGCAATTGAACGGATAGCAAAATGACACAAACGCATTACGTTCCTGAGATACTCTATGGTATTTAGACCTGAATTTCTTTCTGTGAGGGCACGAAGCAGTGTGGGAAGAGAAATTATTAGGAGAAGGAAAAGAAAAGCGGGATATCCAACGAGAAATAAAGAGAACAAACGTACCGCAGCGTTAACAAGGCAGGTTTGTCACACCTAAAGAGGGAATTACGGATAATAGATCTTTGGAATGGTTACAGAGGAGTGGGTTAAAGAGTGAAACGGGAGGTTTGATAATGGCGGCGCAAGAACAGGCAATAAGAACGAGAACATCAGAAATGTTATTGACAAGGATGAGATTGACAGTGGTCTCAAAATGTGTGGTGAAAGAGACGAAACGGTTGCCCACATTGTTTCGGAATCAGGAAACAAACTAGAGCAGAAGGAATAAAAGAACTGGAGGCAGCCATTGTGGGTTGCTCTGCAATTTATGCAAAAAAGAACGTCTTTAAAATTTACAGTTACTGAAAAGTGGTCCGATCACAAAGTCGAAAAAGTGCTTAAAAGTGACGAGGTGAAGATCCATTGCGACAAAGTAATGGAACACTCAAGACCGGACTCCGGTTCTGCTAAATAAAACCCGACGAGAATACACCAGGGCCGGCTAGAAACAACAGGAGAAGATGGAAAAGTATAAAAAACTTAAATATGAGATCAAGACAATATGACAATCAAAAAGGGAGAGTCACTCCGGTTGTAATTGGAGCGCGAAGTTAGAACAGCGAGTAGGAGCTTTGACAATGCGATGGAAGTCCTGGAAATTAGTCAAAGTTTCCCGTTATATTACAGAAAGCTTGTTTCCTTGGGGACGCAAGAATTCTAAGAGGACCATCGCATTGATGGTGGGTTGAAATTGTCAATTGATTCTAATGTGGAAAGGTATTAATGTAGTGTGGACAGTCGCCACAGTAATGATGAGTTCAGTTCCGCAATAAGCAGTTGTAACCTGCTACAAAACCGCGTGAAAAACAAGACAAACGATTGTTATATAACTCAGTCGCTATTGGAGATTTTGCCGAAAGTCCGCGCAGGTTTGAGTTTATCAAACCGCCGTTCCATAGTCTTCTCTGGCCAAAAAAAACCTAAAATGTCTCAAACATCACGGCCACGCAACGAGCAAATTTAAGCCAAAAGCTATCGAAAGACGTTTCTAGGCTGAGCTTCCTTGTAATGTATAAAAAGTGTTTAAAGATTTGTTTTTATCATCATGAAGAATTTGATCTGCTCGGATATCTTAGCTGAAAATCATTGGAAGTGTCGGAAAATTTTAGGGAATTATCTCTTCATCTCAGAAATTTCTAGCTGAACCTCAGGGGCACCCAACGATCAATTTGTTGTAAACTGTATTATTATACCCCAGTGAATGAAAATAAATGTTATTAAGGCATTTTCAGGTGTTTTTCTGTGTTGCTGGGAAAACATTATCTGCTCCTTTTTACCAGCATAACACACAAGAAATTTCCCAGTCAGCTAGATAAAATTGGTTGGTTTCCCAGCCAGGAATTCCGCACGCTTTCAAATCCCGTGATCCGAAACGACCGAACAAAAGCGACAAAACCGGGACAAAACAGGTTTTTTCCGCAAGCGCAGTCACTCTGACCAACCGTCGTATGTTTATGGGGTTCTTTTTTTTTTTAGTCGTCCTCAGTCTTCAGAGAGTTTCTACAGCCAGCTCGGGTTGAAATGCTAGAAAAAGTCAGTAATTCCCAGGCAAAACGTCTATCAATAACAAAATTTCCCAGCCAGCTAATCGAAACACCTGCATTTTTGCCAGCCAGCAAGATTCCTCTGGGGAACAGATAATGTGAGGAACAGATTCGTTGGGTGCCCCTGAAGAAATGATCTATGCAAATGAAATGTTTGTTCTGTAAAAATGGTCTTTAGTTATTTTACTTCAGTTTCTATCACGTGAACTAAGTATCCTTACTGCACAATTACGTCTGCAAAGAAAAGAATTGTTTCCCGTTATAAGTGGAACATCCTCGTTACAAGAAGGCCTTTTAATATAAATAATCCTACAAGCTGCATCAAGTTGAATGAGTCTTAGACGCTGAATAAGTAAATCTAGTGGACTACGAAAATTTAAAGAATGAAGTCAGAAAAGGTTGCTCTTCTCTTCATAACCTTTTTTGTCGTGTCTCTCGTGCACGAAGCTCATTGTATTGACTACGGCTATCCGCCGCCGAAACCGAAATTGGTAAACAATAACTTTCAATAAATTTATTGACTCGTTAACAGGGGAAAAAATGTGCAATTCTTTGACAAAAAGCTACAATGCTGAGAGTGACGCATTTAAAATCCTGGTAGCATAATCACCCTGTTTATGAACCTCTTTCTGATAATACGGAGCAAACGTACACTGGTTGGACCATCCTGCTGTGCGGGTAATGGTTGCCAGAGGGACACTTACTTGGGATGCAGCAGAGGTAGATGCCGCCCTAATACTGTGCGGTTTAAAACTGGTCAGGTCAAACCCCTGCCAAGAGTGGTTTTAACCCAACGTGAAACTGTACTCTTACCGACTGGCATATATGGTCTGACAAAACTGATAAATAAGATGGTAACCTTACCCCGAACAGGTTTTTCCTCTGAGCAGAAAGGAGGGTTAACAAAGTAACTGTTTTAAAAGTCAACATTTTAAAGTCTAGTTTTTAAATTGAAGATTGACGTTTTAAGACGTTCAGCAGCAAGGCTGGGTCCCACGTAACAGTATATCGTAGAAGAGCAGGCTTTTCTTGAAAAACCGGTTTCATAAATTGTGTAATGAGAGACAGATCTCGAAAGGAAACCCTAGCTTCAGGAGGCAAGACTTGTGACAATGCAGATCTGGCCGTATTTAGAGTACTATAGCCTAGACCCTGTTCAGCAGGGATCGAAACCCCTTTTACTGCAAAAATGTTACCACCTCTGAAGATAGACCCAGCGCTCGAAACTTAAAAAAAATTCCAGGTTTTCCCTATTTCAAAGGCCGGGCAACTAAATCCGTAAATTTGGACGCCCTGATAAATGCTTGGTTGCCCATTAGGAAAAGGTGGAGCTGGGTATCCTATAGTTCTAAGTGTGCACCTGTGGTTTTTTTGTGGAAGTTTGGGTTTAACTTTCTGTATTTTCGAAATGAGTCTTCGATCTTTATCGCCTACATTTTTGCGATATCGTCTCTTGCATTTTCCTATCTGACATTTTTTGTAAAAGGGACACATATTCGAACTACGAGAAAATACTCGGGTGCGGCAAATTCATTGTTGCTGACTTTACAATATTATTGGACAATGACAACAAAAAAGCGAAAAGTGAGTCGGCTGCAGCTTAAGTAAATAGCCACTATCAAAAATACCATAAGGCCCGTTTTAAACGTCGCATTTTACATGAGCCGAATCCAATGCAAATGAGCGAAAACAATAGATTTATTCTCATTTGCATTAGATTCGGCACATGTGAAATGAGACGCTTAAAACGGGCCTAATACTCTTTGTTTGTCCCTCCAAACTTTGCATAAGCATTGTTTTTATTTTCTCTTGGGACTTACAATGGTCCCAAGAGGGACAAACAAAGAGTATTATCGTATTTTTGATATTGGCTAATTCGTTTTCTATTTTGGCTGGGTCGTACGTAGTTTTTTCTTCGGGCAACCAGGCTTTTCATTTTACCATTTACCAAAAACTGGTCACCCGGTAAACTTTCCGGTCGTCTGGGACCATCGGACGACCGCTAATTTCGAGCACTGTTAAGACCTGATATTGTTTTTGAGTGGATCCTCAAGGACTTGAGAATAACAGTTGAAGCTTTCTCCGAAACTCCTCTTGCTCGCAATGAATCCCAGACAACTTGCATGCCATTAACTTAAACTTGTTGTGTAGGGGGTACCGCAATTGAAGGTTGGTTGGCAGCGTCAGTAGCTGAGGGTAACATGGTAGGAGAACAGGATGGCCCACCAACATCCGCAGAAGACGGGGAGACCAAATCTGAGTGGTCCACACTGGGACAATGATTACACCGCGTGATTGATCCTGTTCTGTCGTCTGTAAAACCCTGTTTATTATAGCAAAAGGGGGAAAAGCACAAAAATTGGGCTCCGTCCAGCTGATAGAGAAGGCATCAATTGCAAAAGCTTGGGGATCTGGTTTCCATGAGACAAAGAGTCTCAACTGGAAATTCAGTAATGAGGCAAAACGATCTATGGGTCGTTTGCCCCAGAATGCAGATACCCACTCTGTGTCATGGAAAGTGTGCCTCGACTCATTATCAGCTAAAACATTAAGCTTTCCTGGGATGTGTGTTGCAGTAATCCATAAGTTTCTTTCCATACATCATAACCACAACTTCCTGGTTAGTTGATTGTATTAAATAGTTCTACCACCCATGTTGTTAATATATGAAATTGCGGTTGTATTTTCTATCATTGCTTTGATATGACAGTCTCTCAGACTAGAACAGAAAGTTTGAAGTGTGAGAAAACAAGCCAAAATCTCAAGATAATTAATGTTGTTGGTCTGTTCTTGCTCTGAAAAGAGACCCCAAGTGGAAACATCATTCAGTACACCACCCCAGCCTGGCAAAGATGCATCAGAGTAAATAGTGACACTAGGACTACCATGAGCTATCAGATTGAAAGTGGTGTGTGTGTGTGTAATCCACTACTGCAGGTCAGACTTTGATGTCTCTGAAAGGGTCATCAGTGCATTGAAATCGCCTTTGCTAGCTCTCAAGCCCATAACTTTGTCGAGTTCTAATTGCCTAATGTATAAAATAGTGGCCCATGCATGACACCAGGAAAACAACTACCATTTTTGTGACTAATTTTGTAGGTGACAGAATTCAAAACAAACCCTAGAAAGGTGATAACCTGTTTCGGTTTAAAAACAGATTTCTCGTGGTTCAAAATGAAACCAAGATCTGTGAATAGCTCGGTGGTGACAGCAGCATTAGTGCTACAGTGCCTCCCTGAAGATAGGAGTCATCAATGTAGCCCACATTTTCAAATCCTTGAGAACGAAGCGTTGCATAAATTGGTTTAAGGATTTTTGTAAATATTCTAGGAGCACAACTTTTAAACCGTTTGGAAGGCAGGTAAATTGAAAAAGCTGATGTTTCCAAATGAATCTCAAGTATTTCCTGTGATTTTTGTTGACTGAGACCGAATAATAGGCATCCTTTTAATCAATGGACGCCATGAAACAGTTTGGGGTCATAAGAGGGATGGCATTCCTAAGATTCTCCATTTTAAAATGGTGATATTCTACCGACTCATTCACTTGTTTGAGGTTAAGAAAAAGTCGATAGGAGCCGTCTTTCTACTTACTTCAATGACCCCCCTCTCAAGAAAACATGCAATCTGCTCATCAATTATCTTAATCTCCAATGGATTAAATTTGTACTGGTTTGGTACAAAACGTTGAGTGGGTTTTGTAATAAAGTCAATTGTGACCCCTCTAACATCAAGGATCCTTTGATCTGAAGTGATGGTGTGCCATTTGTGAACATAATTTTTCAATCTACGTGCCATGCATGGAATTGATGGAGAAAAAGGGAGGCTCACCTGGCTTCCCAATTGATCATTAACTACTTTGTGTGCTCTGTATTTTAATGGAGGTTTCCTCCGTTGGCCTTGGCCCTGGTACAAAAATGTTGTTGATGGTTTGAGTCGTATGAAGTTATTGGCTCCATGCTTTGAGTTTGTCACATGCTTGGGATAAGACAACCGTTGGCTGACCTTGTTGGTTTCGCTTATTTCCTTGAATGCCTTGGGCAGGTCATCTCCAAACAAAAATTTCGATATTGGAGTTTGGGAGCTGCAAAGTTGTTTGAGATCAGGCCTAATCAGTTCTCGTCTACTAAGGTTGAATTCATAGACAAAATTAACCATAAGAGTCCCTGAATCCAAAGCGAGTCTAAGGAGCGATGACACATCTTCCTTGCTAACAGTTTTAGGGTTACTTTTTAGACTGAAAAGTTTGCCTGTCAGACTAATGATAGGATGCTTACTCTTGAAGCATGCTAGTTTCAATCTTTTGCATCCTCAAGTCCCTAGACTTTGAGCTGAACCTCATTTTAGCCCAAATTTGAGGATCAACCCTTGTACTTGTACTTGTACTTGTGTAGAAGTTTCGTAGTTTTCCTGAATAGGAGTTGTCTATTCATATTCCTTATATATTGGAATTAGGAGAAAGGTGAGCGAAATTAGCGGTATTTGTTTATTTCTGGTGACCCATTTGAAGCATGACATGACTTTGTTATTCAAATAACAAGTCCCAACTAAAACTTGTGTGACACATTTTGTAGAATTCCTAGATTTTTTTAAATTGTAATAGTCTGAATGTATCGTATACACAAAGAAACTAACCGTTTATGTGTAAAATCTATTTATATTATGATATCCGCAGGGAATAGTTTTTAACGTCTCGGTTTGTTTTTTTTTTTCTTTTAGGCGAATGCATTTATTGCACCTTTGTTGCGTGGAAGAAAATCCTCTCCTGTGTTCTGTGGGGGATCAGAAATTCTGAATCCTCCCCTGTGTTCAGAGGGGGATCAGAAATTCTGAATCCTCTGCTGTGCTTTGTGGGGGATCAGAAATTCTGAATTCTCTCCTGTGTTCATTGGGGGGGATCAGAAAATCTGAATCCTCTCCTGTGTTTTGTGGGGGATCAGAATTCTGAATCCTATCCTGTGTTCATGGGGGATCAGAAATTCTGAATCCTCTCACCCGTTTTCTATGGGGAAAACTCTCGAGACACCAAATTCAGAAGATTATTTGGCTTCTCATGCGTGCCTCAGACATTAGAAGGGGGTTCAGGTAAAGAATAGGAAGTTGCTTGGAGGAATTTTGTGATTCCTTGCAAACAGGGAAACTTTCCCTGTGAATTTTAACACAATTTTAAGATTCAGAGTAAACTACAAAGAACCCTCCCTGGAATTAAGTGGCGATTATGAATTTCCGTGGAAGCTCCACATTTAATTTTCTGCCAATTTTACTCTAATTTCCAACGAAACTTCAAAGCCTGTATCATAAAAATGCTGTTTTCCGAAACAGGTTTTCATTTTACAAGGAAAAAACAGCCATTTTTGAGGTGATTCTCAGTATTTGTTCCGAATTTTCCTAAATTGGAATACCACATTTTAGTTTGGAACGCGTTATGTACATTATTGAAATTCGTTTTTTTACTTATGCGACCCGTATTTCTTGCGACACCAGCCGCGTAAGATGACGAAATCATTCCGAAATACGCGATATTTCATTAGTCCAAGAGCGGCAGCGGCGCTTTATTCGTTCCAAATATACTTTTTATTCGACTGGCCAGCTTTCTAGTATTGACTCCTCTGTAGCTTTTTGTCGCCCTTTTCTTTCCCGCTGTTACTTCAAGCCAAATGACAGCATAAACAAAAGTGCGCAAGGCATCTCGGTAGACAGATAGTCTTTAATAGTTGCTGTTTATATGCAGTAGAACCATGCATAAACAATTTACCTTTACAGCTGGCGATCACATGGTAAAAAATCCGCCATACTGGAGAGCAAATTGCGCACGGGAACTTCCAAAACAAAGCAACTTAATTTAAATTTTCTTTGTTTTATTTTCTTATACTTCTCTTCAAACTCTTTTTTGGGAGAGAAATATCACGATGAGTGGTCCCGTAGCTTTTCACATTTCGTCAACTACGGTGCCAAACAACTCCTTTCGTTGTATGATGTTGTCGGATGGCGAAATCTGGCTCAAGAGTTCAATCTTTGTTGAATGACGTTCCCGAGCATACTCTATAGGAGAATCTTTGTTTACATTTTTTGCCTTATCCAGAAATGCACGCAATGGCAAAAACGGCAAGAATTCGCCAAAGTTTGACCAATGGCGAAAATGGTGACAATTCACCAAATTTTACCCTAAATTCCCAAAATGCACATGTTGGCGAAAATGGCAAATATGGCGAATGTTCCTATGAGGTGACGAAGGGGCCCCATTCAGAGTGGTAATTTTGGCGATTTAGGCAAATTAGTAACTCTCCGTTCCTACTGCATGCATGTGTGTTTATACTTGAGGAGGAAGAAAGTTCCATAGAAGATATTGTAAAGCGAAAATGAAACCATTTCATTAAAAATGTATTAAATATGGGCACCATTATATCCTTTGTTCTAAGTATTGCCGACGACGATAGAACAAAGAGAAAAGTAAATTTAAAAAACCAAAATCGTAAAAATGTTCAAAAGAATCAGCAAGCAGTGCCGCAAGGCAAAAACACTAGTGCTATCTATACGACTGACTGTGGCGTAAAAAAACAAGCACAAAGCTGAAGCAATGTTTTTTCTTCTTTTAAATAAGTGTTAATTCCAAACTCTTTACTGTCAACAGCGCGAATCTTACTTTGAGTTTCGAAATTTTTAATTCAAAAATAGCCATTATATGGCCAAATGAGCGAAAGCCTTATGGCAAAGACTAATTTGCGAACTACACAGCATTTTGATATTTTCGTAATATATGATTAACTCAGCCGCTGCCGTCCCGGATAAATTAATTACGGTTAGTGTTTTCTGGTAAAGGAAAAATACGAAACAGCTGTTGGAAATCGGGATGAAATTCGCATTTCTTTGAATTACGTAAGAGTTAGTCAACAATTGTAATATCGAGCGAGACGGAAAACTCTGGCATGTCGATTTTGAAAGCGAAAACTTTCAGTGTCCATCAGTTAAATTGTCTTTCAAAGAGTCGAAATTATTCTGCAGGACCGTTTTTCTGATTACGTCTTCGTTCACGCAAGTGCGGCCTCAGTGTAGGATTAGGGAGTTTTAGCAACGACGACGGGAACGGCAACGAGAACGTCATCTAAAAACATAAATTCACGTTATTGCAATCACTTCGAGACTATTTCAAGCTTTTTAATATGACAAAGGTGTAGCAGTCCCTCAGGAATAAAAGCGTTATGAGCGGCATAAGGACGTTCGCGCTAATTGTTTGGGCGCAACTTTTACTGCGCAGGTAACGCGACTGTAATACGTAACGGGAAGGGTTTCGTTTTTACAAATGTTGGCCGTGTAGCACTTATATTTCAACAGACTTAACTGATTAGAGTGTAATGCAAAGTACTAGTTTTGTACCCCATATGAACCATGTGAGCGTTACTCTGACCAGGGTGGGAATTGAACCCACGACCTTCTGCTCTACCGACTGAGCTACAAGGTCGGACGGGAGCAGGCCGTGGGAACTGAAGATGATAAAGTCACGGCAATGAACATGTACAAGTACAAGAAGGGTTAGTTTTATACGTTTTTACAAACGTTGGCCGTGTAGCACTTATATTTCAACAGACTTAATTATTAGAGTGTAATGTGAAGTGCTAGTTTGTACCCCATATGAACCATGTGAGCGTTAGCCCTACTATTGGAAATGGGCCCACACAAGGACAGAGAAAAATTCTGACCAGGGTGGGAATTGAACCCACGCGACCTTCGGGTTAGATCACAACTGCTCTACCGACTGAGCTACAAGGTCGGACGAGAGCAGGCCGTGAGAAAAGAAGGGTTACGTTTTTACAAACGTTAACCGTGTAGCACTTATCTTTCAACAGGCTTAACTGATTAGAGTGTAATGTGAAGTGCACTAGCACTTATACTTGTTTTTATTACATTACGAACTTCTTAGTTCAAAATAAATGCATGTTTTTGAAGTTCTTTTCCTTTACTTTCATGAAAATAGAGCAGAATTATCTTCTCGTACTAATCCACTTAAATAGTACGGACCTACGAGAAAACAGTCGGAGATTATATTTCAGAAAAACCACACTCCAGAAGATGAGAAAGACGGCAATGGTGAGATGTGATACAAAAAACTAACCAAATAAAGATAACGCCTCCTTGAAACTTCGTTGCAGTGCTCCAGAAAGTTTATTTTCATCGATCGATCCTGTCTTGGGTTCCAGTCCTTCACCCAACTAAATTCTCCAAGAGTTTCGCAACATCACATCAATTTTACTCTTTTAGATCATCGGTCACCCCTGTTTTTTAAGACATGAATCATTTGCTCTTCTTAAAATCTACAAAATATGATGAAATGAAAAAAATCACAATGTAAGAAGTTATCTATTTAAAAATTTTTCTTTCCTAGTGTCCTGAGTTCCGGAATGGGTTACAACGGGTAGCGCTTGTAAAAACGCTTGTTGAGGTTTAACTCAACTGTTTACGACATCCCCAGAGGCATTCAATTATCTAGAAAAACCCACTCCTATATTTCTATGCACAGAAACCTTCACTCACACTTTTTTTTTTTATGATTTTTGACGGATGAGTAGATTATGCTACATCACGCTATGATGACCTATCTATCGAAATTAGGGTATTTTTCCCTTGCCTTTTTCTCCGAGACAAAGTCAGTGACCCCCCAATTTTTTTTCATTTTTGGAATAAGTAATTTATGACCTAACTTCAGGCGAGAAACGAAACAAATTTCAAAGTGGGAAGATTTTTACGCGAACGTCCTTAATTTAGAGGAGAACATGAAATTTATCTCCAAGTTCTGACGTTGTCCATAAAACCTCGAATATGGCAATTTCGCGGTATTGTTTTGCAAACGACGAAAAAGAAATGGACAAAATGAATGAAAAATGCCCGTGCAGAGAGTGCAAAGCTATTGTTTCTGCCCACTAAATATGCAAATTTGTGACGTTCTCGTTGCCGTCGCCGTTGTCTTTGCAAAGAGAACTTACAGCGCTCTGAAAAACCATGGTGGCTTCTTCTAATGTTTGGTGAATTAAAAGCTTTCCCATTGAGGCTGTTGGCATCGTTAGCGGAACTTTATTATTCCTTCCCTGGCAATCAAGGATGTGACCTCTCCTCAAATTGTCCCTTTGCTATTTTGTTATCTCGGCTTGTAATTCACTTATTGCATGATTTTGACGAGCAAAGCAAAACAGATTTTGTTCCAATTTTGTTTCTGTTTTATTTTATCTGAAAGACCGCCATAATTTAGAAGCAACTGCCGGCAGTATAGAAATCCTCCAGAATACTGAATCTTTAAATCCCGATTCGTATAGTATTTGAAGTATTCCTCTTTATATATTCTTTAGTTTCCAATTTCGTTTTAGGATTTAAAATCGGATCAGGATTTTCTGTAGGAAACACAACTTTCAAGGAGTCAGATTTCAACTGGTGAAGTTCCCAACAATAAATTTCATTTACTGTGGACGGTAATTTACTTTGAACTTGCAGCATTATTTATGCTGTGTAAAATAAGAAATGATCTATCTAAAATGAAATGTTTGCCTTGTAAAATAGTCTTAAGTAATTTTATTTCATATTTCATTATTTCTATCACTTGGACTAAGTACCTTTATGACTGCATCATTAAGTATGCAAAGAAGGGAATTATTTTTTATTACATATGGCAACATATAACACACCCGGTATTGCTGACAAATCACGCTTGCGCACAACCATTTCACCCGGTTAATGGGCTTTATTCACGATAGCGGCCATGTTGGTTTTCATATTGTCATGCAAATTAACCATGTGTTATGCTGGGGGGCAAACCAGGCGGTGTGCGCAATGAGATCGCGTTGCATTTTGGTATTGGTTTTTTCCAAGATGGCGGCGGGAGAGCTGTGATGCGATGAGTTATTCCATCCATTTCCTTTGCCATTTAGCCCGTTCATTGTATATTTTCTTATTAAAATAACTAGGTTAACACTCGTTCTTTTGTATGCAATGGGTTTTGGCTAAAATCGATAAACATTGGTTGTTTTTTTACACGGCAGCGTAGCCAGGCTAATTTACGGTGTAATATGAGACCATTTTTATAGGCCCTAGAAGTCGCTATTTCTGTTAGTTTAAACATTAAAAATGATCTAAATGGCTTCTTTTATCTTTCTTCTACAGCTAGAGATAAACGCTCTCAAACGCTCTCAAAAGCTTCGCCAGATATAGCCGTTTTTGCCTAGTGGATTTACAAGCAAATATGGCCTATTGTTGTAGGTGGCAACACGCCAGGCAAGCCCGCAAGTAAACGTTCATCGACGGTAGGAACGTCGAGAAAAAGTTTATTCCAAGAAGGAAATGAAGGAAATGAACCAAAAAAGTCATCGGGGAAACTAGAGTGGAATGATTGTGGCAAATAGAGCTGCTATGCCACAGAGAGGACAGTTGACCGCCAGAGCTCAATTTCATAGGGCACCAGTACAATTGCCTCCTCCTCCACTGAAAATTTTATCAACCTTGTTATAGTATAACAACTTTCTTTAATTTTCCAGACATGTTTCGACGGTACATCCGTCATCTTCAGTGTTACATATCTTGAAATCGCCGTTGAATTTAAAGCGCGCGCGATCTTACAAACTTCGTTACATTGCGTTGTCAATATTGCGTATTAAATCAAAACAGAACAAAACAAAAATTTAAATGAGTGACGCTCAGTTCCTTACAGGGAGAGAGTCAGGTTAATGTGTTTCACCTGCTGGTTGAGATCGGGCTTCTCCCATTTTATATACACGGATTCCTTAAGCTTCACTTGGTACTTAGTGGCTGCAGAGTCCAGGATCTCGAAGGAATCCGGTGTGCAGGATGCCTTACAAAACTCTGAACTCTGCAGATGTTTAAAAACGTTCGAAGATCTGTCTGAAAGTAAGTGCTCGGCCGGTTTCACCAACATAACAAGCATTACAACTTGAACACGAAAATTTATAGACCACACCGGTGCGAAGCCCTACAGGGACAGCATCTTTCACATTAAAAAGATTCCTGACTTTGAAAGTAGTGAAGACTAACTTTATATCAATAGGTTTACATAACCGATTAGCAAGTTTGCGTATACACCTCTGTGCCGTGACTGAAAAGTGCCCAACGTAAGGGATTTTAAAGAAAAACTTAGGTGTTTCCTGGGGCTCGATTCCTGAATGAGACTGTGTTTTTCCTCCCTTGACTGCTGTCTGAATATATTTAGAAATATATTTGTTGATAAGGTTTTCAGGGAAGAGATTGCTCCGCAGAATGACAGACAATTTTTGAAGATCAGTATGGAACCCCATCCAAGTGTTGTTTATCTTAAAAGTTCTATCAATCAAGGTTTTGATTAACCCCAATTTGTAGGTAAAGGGGCAAAAACTCAGATAACTGGTGAGCAAACCTGTGAAAGTTTTTTTCCGGTAAACGGTGGTTACACTTTGGTGCGGGTCAGTGTTATTGATTAGAACATCTAGGAAAGGTAGAACATGGTCAGCTTCCCGTTCCATTGTAAAGCGTATATTGGGGTGTTGATTGTTGATGTAATTGAAGAAAAGGGTTGCATCCCGTTCAGAGCGGAAAAGGCAAAATGTATCGTCTACGTAGCGACGATAGAATAAGACCTCTGAATCCCCGTATTGATCCAACCATATATTCTCATGGTGACCCATAAAGAGATTGGCGAGAACAGGGGCAAGGGGGGAGGACCCCATGGCTACACCATCCACCTGGTCATAGAAGTTACCCTTGAACAGAAAGTGAGTTTCCTTGGTAGCAAACTCAAACAACCTTTTAAGCTCATGTTTACCAAGTTTCAAACCTGGGTTACCCTCAGTTATATACTTGACGGCAAGGTTAATACAATCATCTAGAGGGATGTTGGTGAAGAGGCTTTCAACATTGAAGGACACCATGAACATCCCATGCAAAGATAGCTCATTGATTTCCTTCACAAAAGTGAAGGAATCTGAAGCAATGAATGTAGATGGAATATGAGGTTGGAGTAGATTACTTAAGTATTTGGCCAAGCTGTAGTTGTAGGTGCCTATGGAGGAAACTATGGGCCGAAATGGTGGGGTGGAATTTGGCGCTCGTGGTTTGTGCATCTTAGGGAGACCATAGATCCTAGCAGGCTGGGATCCACTTGGATAAATGGCCTCATAAACTTCAGGATCAAAGTGACCTTTTTCCCCAAGTTCTCTAACTATTAAAGATAGCGCTGGAGTTTCCCTTCCCGGGCAAGGGTAGGGTCGGATGTAAGGACCCTGAATTTAGTAGTGTCGTTAATGATTTTAAATAAACCCTTGTCATATTCTTGTCTATCTAAAATTACTACCCCATTACCCTTATCTGGCCGCAATATTACAATGTTCTTGTTCTTTCTTAGTTCTTTCAGAATCCTATGCTTTTTCAAATCCTAGGCCGTGGGTGGATATGATGACACGTACGTGTGAGCCAAATGTGACAGTTCGGTAGCCAGTTTACCGGTGTCCTTGCTCTCCTTGAGATTCTTTAACATCCTCTGACTAATCAATTCAAAGCATGCGAAGATGTCCGTTTTGTTGATCGAAGGTGGGCAAATCGAGTGCGTAAGTCCATATTTGAGAACATTCAACTGATCAGTGTTAAGAGAAACCGATGAAAGATTGGTGACAACTTCGTCTGACTTGGCACTGATCAGTTGAATGTTCTCAACGAGTGTGCGAGCACTTACTTTCAGACAGATCTTCGAACGTTTTTAAACATCTGCAGAGTTCAGAGTTTTGTAAGGCATCCTGCACACCGGATTCCTTCGAGATCCTGGACTCTGCAGCCACTAAGTACCAAGTGAAGCTTAAG
>NC_090870.1:15872516-15875016 GCF_036669935.1 Montipora foliosa | reverse complement strand
TGGTTCTAAATGTGTAAAATGTCCATCAGATTGAGCTGCAAAAGTAAAGGGCCATCGCTTTTTGTCTACATGCGACTTTAATAACGGCCACTGCAACAGCAGTAAAAATGTAATTGTATGTTCAAGGGCACCCAGCGTCAATTTTCGGAAAATATCTGTTCGGAAGACGATTTGAGATCTAGAATTTTCCGAACATTTCTTGAAAATTTTCTTGCTTGCCTGCCTCTTCTAGGATTTTCGAACATCTGAAAAATGGTATAATTGCCCATTTTTAACGGATTTTCACTCTAAAAAGGTCACCTAGAATTTTTGGGAGCCTTTTTTCTGGCTAAAATTTTCGAAAAGGCAAGTTTTGATCCCTATAATTTTCGGATCACTAGATTTTCAGCTAGGAAATTCGAACAGATGAAAAGTTTTTAGGGGATATGCTTATATCTACCGTTTAAACACTAAAATACGTTTGACAATGCTATGTTTAAGTGGTTTTGAACTATGTTCTCGTTGGGTGCCCCTATATGTTCAGCCGCCGGTTTCAATCAATCATAGAGCTGATATATATGCTTGCTTTTGCAGAACGCAGTGGTAGAGGAACGTCGCCAGAGTATCTGCGCTGTGGCAAGGAACTTGGGCTGTGAATTGACCCATAAGAGGAACCAAGATACTAATTACGTGAAGTGACACCACCAGACCGATCATCAGTTGACCATGAACCTGCAACGGATGAGAAAACGTGCAGTTTATAACGTAGCTTACAAACAAAACTATGTAAAGAATGTAGATCTCGAGAAATAAAAGAATTGTTTCAGTGTCGTTGAATATGGTGGAAGCAGAGGATTGCCGCATTCTTTCTTTAATTGCGTGTTTTTGTCCTTACCTCAAAGAGGAATTGGAGGAACATTATGCAAAGTGGAAACTAGACTTTCCCCCGAAAAAAAACATTGCTTTAGAAATTAAATTTGCGCAGCCACATTCACTTGTAACTTCCTGCAGCGCTTAGTGTTTGGTCGCGTTCTTCATTTGCCATGAAACCCCAAATCGTACTGTATCAAAGATTATCTTTATGGTTCAAATTTAAAATTCAATTACTGCAACACACGGGATGAAGCCACCCCCTCGCCTTACCTTGTTTCAGGAACCTGTATCAAATTTTTTGGGGGGCAAAAATATCACAATGAGTGGCCCTTTAATAACCTTTCACTTTTTGTCAGCTCGTGTCAATAAACTCCTGTCGTTGTATGTTGCAATTGAACGGATGGCAAAATGACACCAACGCATTACGCTCCTGAGATACTCTATAGTATTTAGGCCTGAATTTCTTTCTGTGAGGGCACGAAGCAGTGTGGGAAGAGAAATTATTAGGAGAAGGAAAAGAAAAGCGGGATATCCAACGAGAAATAAAGAGAACAAACGTACCGCAACGTTAACAAGGCATGTTTGTCACACCTACAGAGGGAATTACGGGGAATAGATCTTTGGAATGGTTACAGAGGAGTGGGTTAAAGAGTGAAACGGAAGGTTTGATAATGGCGACGCAAGAACAGGCAATAACAACGAGAACATCAGAAAAGTTATTGACAAGGATGAGATTGACAGTGGTCTCAAAATGTGTTGTGAAAGAGACGAAACGGTTGCCCACGTTGTTTCGGAATCAGGTAACAAACTGGAGGCAGCCATTGTGGGTTGCTCTGCAATTTATGCAAAAAAGCACATCTTTAAAATTTGCAGTTACTGAAAAGTGGTCCGATCACAAAGTCGAAAAAGTGACGAGGTGAAAATCCATTGCGACAAAGTAATGGAACACTCCAGACCGGACTCCGGTTGTGCTAAATAAAACCCGACGAGAATACACCAGGGTCGGCTAGAAAGAACAGGAGAAGATGGAAAAGTATAAAGAACTTAAATATGAGATCAAGACAATATGACAATCAAGAAGGGAGAGTCACTCCAGTTGTAATTGGAGAACAAATGGGATTAGGATTTAGAATTAGGATTAGAACAGGGAGTAGGAGCTTTGACAAAGCGATGGAAGTCGTGGAAATTAGTCAAAGTTTCCCGTTACATTACAGAAAGCTTGATGGTGGGTTGAAATTGTCAATTGATTCTAATGTGGAATGGTAACCGTAGGAACATCTTATCAAGGAATATTTGACTCAGTTTTGTTGGCTTTCCAGAATGGTGTGCAGCCTCGGGATTTTATAATACGGTGGGCAACCCTTGCGGTGAATCTGCAAAATATCCACAAGGGCTGGAAACTACTCACATGCAAAGCAATAAGTTAAGACTTTTTATGTAATTATCTTTTTACGCCTTTTATCGGGATTCCCATACAAATCCTTGTATTTTTGTCTGCCATGTTGGCTTTCCCTACACTGAGCTTGGGGTACCCTGGATGCCAGAGGTTCTTTTCTCTCTTAGAGCGACGGATTCACGACTCGCTACACTGTCGCTCTAAGAGAGAAAAAACCTTTGGCATCCAGGGTAAGCTTAGGGCACCTGTGTT
>NC_090870.1:15862516-15870016 GCF_036669935.1 Montipora foliosa | reverse complement strand
GACTGTACTTCGTATAAGTTGAACAAAAAGGGAAATGTCAGTTTGAGGGATGGAAAGAAGTGATAACCTGCAATTTTCATTACAGAGAAACGAATGAGAAAAGATCGAAAATCGAAAAAAACGGTCCTAGAGCATTAGAGTTCGCCTACTTCGCATCAATTTCATTAGTATTTTGTTAAACTAAGTGAATCTGTATTCGTTTCGGTTTTATAAGGTAAATATATAATGTAAATTGACTGTAAAGGATTTGTATGGCCGTCAGCGATAAAATGCCTAAACAAAGCCCAGTCAAAGTGTTCCAGTTCGCGTCCCAGTTCGTCGAGTACAACCACTTTGCATCGGTTCAGTTACATTTTGCACTTCCTGATTGAAATTTCTTTCGGTATTTAACTTTAAAAACACCAAAAATTTCAGTATGGACTCCACGGCGAAATTTCCTGCTATTCGCTTTTTAATATCTCCGCGAAAAATCACCCAAATTTTTTAGCAAAACCTATCGCTCGAGAGATAATAGACCTTTTCAGCTTGTACGTTTTGTTTTCCCATTTCAGACCACATGATGTTACTCTAGGGAACAGCGTCTTTCAAGTGTCGTCTTATGCACGTGCATATGTATGCATAACTTATGAAAAAACAAAAGAAACATTCCCTTGAGAACATCACGTGGTCTGAAATGGGAAAACAAAATGTACAAGCCGAAAAGGTCTATTTCTTGCGTTTTGAACACATTTCAGAATAATAGACAGTATTTTCGTTCAGCGGTTACTTTTTGACTGTAAATACGGTCATGTTTGTGTATCGTAACCATGAGCCCGTACTCGGCCGGATATAACAGCGGCTTAGACCATTAAAGAAACATGTACATATAATTATCGCAAAAAATGTGGTTCGAAATTTCTGGCGATGAAGCTTACGCGTTGTAATTTGCTTACTCGACTGCCATTTCACAGTCAAACAAAGCAGCTCACGACTGGAGATCCATTTCACACAAATGGAAATTTATTGCCCACAGAAAATAAATGGATTTATGCTGAGTGTGGCATGCGTAGTTAATTATTTCGCATGTGGCAGTTTGGGCATTTCTGTCATCCGGGATTTTCTGGCGATCATTCATCATTTGTACAAGCTAGGCGGAGACTGATTCAACAGAGTCAAATCAACTTTCCCTCCCCACCCTCCCTATTTTTATTTTCTTGTGGGTGGGGTGTGTCCAATCACCTTTGCTAGGATCATGTCTTCTATATTTGGGTATTTCCTAGGTTACCATGCTGATTTTCAATAAACGGCCTAGGCCATCAGGGCTTGGCCAAAATATCCCAAACAAATGTGGTATCAGTTTGTGTCCCAGCAAACGGAGCTCGCCCAGAGCAATGCCTTGTCAACAATATCAGTCAGACTGTATGGAGCATGAAGCATAAAAGCTTATATATCGAAAGGTATTAATGTAGTGTCGACAGTCGCCACAGTAATGATGAATTCAGTTCCACAATAAGCAATTGTAACATGCTACAAAACCGCGCGACAAACAAGACAAACGATTGTTATGTAACTCAATCGCTATTGGAGATTTTGCCGAAAGTCCGCGCAGGTTCTAGTTTATGAAACCGCTTTCCAAATTCTTATCTGGCCAAAAAGAACCTAAACTGTCTCAAATATCAGGGCCACCCAACGAGCAAATTAAGCCAAAAGCCTTTGAAAGACGTTTCTAGGCTGAGCCTCCTTGTAATGTATATAGAGTGTCTAAAGAGATGTTTTAATCACTGTCTCGTTGTGTTCCGTTACGTTATTTAAGCAGTTTAGTTGCTCCATACACTACATTTTGGGCGACGAGGAACGTGTACGAACGCACACTGCAAGGTAGACAAAGGAAGGGAAGTCTACGTGAATCATGCCCACGTTTGGGAAGTTGGACGAGTACAACGAAAGTGAAGATTGGCGCCATTACATCGAGCGTGTAAACCATTTCTTCAAAGCGAATAAAATCACAGATCCTGACAAGAGGAGATTCATTTTTCTGGTTTGTGTGGGAGCGAAAACGTATAAACGGGTGCGAAGATCCAAAGATTAAAAGCTATGAGAATTTAGCAAAACTCCTCCAAGACCATTTCATGCTTAAACCTTCGGCTATTGTTCAGCGATTCAAGTTTAACACACGCTCTCAGCAACCAGGTGAGACCATTGCAATGTTTTTAGCTGAATTAAGACACCTGTGTGAACACTGTGAATTTGGAATTACGTTGGATGAGATGCTTCGTGATCGACTGGTGTACATGTGTGGTGTTCGTAATATCAGAATACAGCGCCGATTATTAGCAGAGCCCAAATTAACATTGAAGCGGGCAATTGATCTAGCTCTTGCCATTGAAGCAGCAGATACGTATGCTTCAGAGATACAGAAGGAAGACGGTCAGGGAGGGGATCCCTCTGTCAACAAGGTAGACGTCAAAGTTAATAAGTGAAGCGAAGTTAAGTGCTCTAGTTGTGGCGGCAACCACTATCCCAAACGCTGTCATTCTAAAGATGCCAAATGCTACCAATCTTCTCGAAGATGCCATGCAAACACCAAGGGAAGGAACACCAAGGGAGGAACAGGGTGTGGATGCATATTCCTTGTTTAACTTTGGCAGTCAACGGCCATCACCCTACAAAGTACAGCTAAGTGTTGCTGGGCAACCCATGGAAATGGAAGTTGACACGGGGACCTCCTTGTCTGTGATTAGCGAGGGACAATATCACTACCTTTTTTCAGCAGGTCAAGCACCCCAACTTGCAATTGTAGAGTCAGGAATCGTCCTTCGCACATATACCGGGGAAGAAGTCAAACCTAAAGGGTCTTGTTCTGTGAATGTGTGTTACGACCGGGTTGAATACTCCCTCCCGCTTTTGGTTGAAAGGGGCAAGGGCCATGCTTTGCTAGGAAGGAACTGGCTCCAAAAAAAAAAATACTGAGCTGAATTGGCCCATAATCAAACAACTTTCGTCACACAATAAGCGACTGAAAGAGATTTTGCAAAAACATGCTCAGCTGTTTGAGGAAGGGCGTGGAACTGTACAAGGGACAGAGGCCAAAATACACGTTGACGTGGGGTCAACGGGGATTTTGGCTACCCCTATCTTCCATAAAGCCAGACCAGGACCGTATGCTCTGAGGGAGAAAATTGAACAAGACCTAGAAAGACTTTAAAGGGCAGGGACCATTGAACCAGTCCAATATTCCGAGAGCGCCATTCCGATTGTCCCTGTCATGAAAAGTGACGGCACTGTAAGAGTCTGCGGAGACTATAAGCTCACTGTTAATAAAGTGTCAAATTTGGATGGCTATCCTATTCTCAAGCTTGATGATCTGTATAGAAAATTCGTTGGAGGTCAAACCTTTACTGAGCTAGATTTAAGCCATGCCTATGAACAGATGCTTGTAGATGAGAACTCTAAGGAATTTTTAACGATTGACACACATAAGGGCTTATACAGGTATAACCGTCTCCCTTACGGGGTAACCTCAGCACCTGGTATTTTCCAGAGTACTATGGAGGGTTTGCCTCAAGGAATCTCCTCAACGGGAGTTCTGTCAGATAACATCCTTACTACAGGCCCCAAGACTGAAGCGCACTTAGACAACATCGAGAAAGTTTTGAGACGCCTCTCTGAAGCTGGTCTACGACTCAAGGCAGTAAAGTGTCAGTTCATTAAGTCAGTTTTTGGCTGCCTGGGGTACCGAGTTGATGCAGAAGGTTTTCATCCTGTTGAAGCAAAAGTGAAGGCCATTCAAGAGGCCCCAGCACTGAAAAACCAAAAACCAGCTTCATTCATCAGACCTACTAGTAAATTATGATCCCGAGAAAGAGCTGGTGGTATCCTGTGATGCATCACCCTATGGCGTTGGCGCAGTTCATTCCCATGTTATGGAAGATGGATCCGAAAGACTTGTGGCATACGCCTCGTGTACACTCTCTACGGCAGAAAGGAACTACGGTCTCCTAGATAAAGAAGCACTAGCTGTAGTTTTTGCTGTGAAAAAGTTCCACCAATTTCTTTATGGTCGCCATTTTAAGATTTGCAGGGATCACAAACCACTTTTGGGGCTGCTGCACCCTGAAAAAGCCACGGCTTTAATGGCCTCAAGCAGGATGCAGATGTGGGCATTGACTTTGCTAGCTTATGAGTATGAACTGTTGTATCGCCCAGGAAATGAGAATGGTAATGCGGATGGACTCAGTCGGCTACCCGTTTTGGATGTCCCGGGGTCCACAACCGTCCCAGGGGACAAGGATGGCCTTCAGAAGTAGACGAAGAAGCCTTGCAGCCCTATTTTATTAGAGGCAAAGAATTGAGTGTACATGCTGGCTGCCTCTTATGGGGAGCTCGGGTCATAGTACACCCTCATGGGAGAGACGAGGTGTTGAACATATTACATGATACTCACACGGGAATAGTCAAAATGAAGAGTTTAGCCAGGAGCTATGTATGGTGGCCCAAAATGGACACGAATTTAGAAGAGAAAGTGAAAAGTTGTGCTACCTGTCAGAGTCACCAAAAGACCCCTCCCTGTTCGCGAATGTACATAGATTATGCGGGACCTTTCATTGGAAAGATGTTCTTGCTGATCATTGACGCCCATTCCAAGTGGATGGATATCCACTGTGTGAACTCTGCCACTTCCAGTGTGACCATAGACAAGATGAGGTCAACTTTGGTTTGGTTTACCAGGACTGTTGCGTCCGATAATGGGTCCAATTTTGTGAGTAGTGAATTTAAGTCATTTTTGAAAAAAAATAGCATCAAGCACATTACCTCAGCACCTTACCGCCCTAGTACAAATGGTCTGGTTGAGCGAGTGGTACAGACCTTTAAGCAAGGGATGAAGAAACAAGGGGACGGTTCTGTTGACACCAAGTTGGCTGGTTTTCTTCTAAGCTACCAGATTACCCAGCAAAGCACCAGTGGTGAATTTCCAGCTCAGTTACGGTGGGGACGTAGTCTTAGGTCTCATCTCGATCTGCTGCGACCGGATGTAGCAACAAGGGTAGATTTGGCTCAGTCTAGACAAAAGAAACAGCATGATCAGCATAGCCGAACGCGCGGAGTGAAGCTTGGTGATGCTGGGAGTGCCAGAAACTACTTCCGGGGGTCGAATTGGGTCCCTGGAACTCTCATCCAGGAAACCGGCTCTCTTTCTGCGCGAGTTGAACTAGAGGATGGAATAGTAGTTCGGAGACATCATGACCAATTTATTTCTCGTACTACAGAGCCTCTTTGCCCCAGTCCAACAGCTTAAAGGGCAGGCCATAGCTACGTGGGAAGTGCTGTTCCGGAGGTTGTAGCACCCGATGTGAATAGCCCTGAAGCAGCTTGTGGGGAGTTGGAGCCACCCACTACACCACCACCCCGGTGCGACGATATCCAGTAAGGGACCGAGGACCACCAGAGCGTTATTACTGATGGACCCTTCCTACCCCCATGAACTTTTAGATCAAGGCGGTATGCCACATATTGTTTAGGAACTTGAGTGGGAGGAATGTGCGGTCCTGGGAACTAGTTAGGGGTCACGTGACCAGTGTCGTGTTGTTCTGTTAGTCTGAACCATGTGCTGGTCGACTCGTTGTGTTCTGTGAGGTTATTTAAGCTGTTTAGTCGCTCGATACACTACAATCACCTAGAAGAATTTGATCTGTTCGCATATCTTAGCTGAAAATTGAAGTGCCTGAAAACTTTAGAGAATGATCTCTTCATCTCAGAAATTTCTATCTGAACGTTGCCTTCCAAGAACTTCCAACCGAACCATTTGCTCTTCCGAAACTGCTAGGTGACCTTTTAAGTGCCAAAAATTGCAAACATACCGGCTTCCGAAAACGTAAAGGACTAGTTTTTCCTGGTTGCGAATCCTTTAGGTGATCATTTTAGTAAAGAAAATCTGGAGCTGTCTGGCAACGTAGAACCGAAATTCTTAGAAAAGTTCGATTATCTCGAACACATATTTTAACGAAGAGTATCGTTGGGTGCCCCTGAGATATTGCTGACATGTGCATTAGTTGAAGATAAATGTACTGCAATTCATGGCCAATATAATTATAAATTTATACGGCGTCGAGAGTTCGGTTATAATATGTCTGACGAAATAGAAAATGATGACTGACAAGAAAACTCTCCAATGATGTCTGCTGTAAGCTTGAATGGCGACGAGGTGTGTGATTGTTGAAATTTGTCAGAATCTCTGCGACCACGGAGTTGCAAACGTTTCTAGGCCTTCTTCATGCTTTTTTGAGGCAGCGAGGCATGCATTGATTAAGAAGGAAAACACCTGAGAGCTAACCGTTGTAAATAAGTGTTTTGTCTCCCGCCGTCTATTTCTCTCAAGCAGTTTTACGGTGTTCTTCATTGAAATTCTCTTCTTCTCCTTCTTCGGCTTCTCTCGAGGCTTTCTTCCCTTAAATTTCTCAAACTTCGTCGCCTCTTCTCTCGTGCTCTTTCCTGTTCTTTATCCCGTGTAAAAGTGACGAAGGCCAGTGGGATAAACGCGGGTTGCACAAAAGTTTCCAGCCAAGAAAATTCGGTCATTCGGGCCTCAAAGGAACCTCAAAGCTGCATTTGCAAGATTCCCCTCCCTTCCCTTTCTTAGTCTCCCACCCCCCTCCCCCAGAGACTAAACGGACGGACGGACCCTCTGTCAATCACGTGACAACCAAACCAAGGTTGACCGTATTCCCATATGCCATTTCGGAATTGCGCACGGAACTGGGACGAGTTTCAAATTTGAAACAATCGATAAATTGACACCATCACATAAACGATAACATTGAGATTGGCCATCTGTCCAAGTTTGATGGTTTTTGGTGGAACAGAGACCAAGTTACGGACTTAAAAACATCCTTAAAAATCCACACAAACGCCTCTAATTTTGAGACTGAGTCCGCCGACACCATATAAACTCTTTAAAATTTCTATCAGATTTGGGACAGCTGGAAAATCCTGTCGTGGACCTTCTATTTGGAAATAGATGAGGTGAAAATCACTGTATTTGCCTGCTTTTATGAATATTACAGAAATCGTAAAAAAAATTTAAAGTTTATGTGGTTTAAATGGGGGACACAGCCTCAACATTAGAGATCTTTGTATGATTTTTGACGGTTTTAAGTTCGTAACTACGTCTCTGTTCGACCTAAAAGCATCAAACTTGGACAGATGGCCAAATCCTGTCCAGGGGCTGCTTTCACTTTTTTCTTTTTATTTGCTACCACAAGTCCTGGGACACAGTGTTCTGAAATAACGATAATAGTAACTTGAAAGCAAATTAACAATTAACGATAATCGTCAATTTAAGGTAGAGAACATGTTGTTCATGCCGGTTCATAAGTATGGGACTCTGCCCCAGGCCGCTCCGCTTACAAAGCGATGCCTCACTCGCCTCGCTTTTATGTGCTCGACCCAAGCTTAAACCGCGCGCAGCCATTTTTCGGCACAACTTTCGGCATTTTGTGTACAAAGTAAATTGGTTATATCTAA
>NC_090870.1:15840016-15857516 GCF_036669935.1 Montipora foliosa | reverse complement strand
CATATTATGCGGAAACATGCGTTGATTATGCGGAAATTAGACCGGATTATGCGGAAATTTAAACAAGTAATAAAACTAATAATTAGGCCCGTCCAATGTATTTACATGCTTACGGTAAATCCGTAATCGAAATTGCAACCAATACAATCGGATTTGTGACTGAATTTTTGCCCTTTGTGATTAAAATACATGGAGTAGTCACCCATTTGCGACCAGCTTTCACCGTTGAAATAAAAGGGTTAGCAGTTGGGATTTTGCCGCAACTTTGGGTAAAATAAATAAAGCGATAAAAAATTATTTTGTTTCTCGTCATGAATTTTGTTTCAATTTAGAGATAATGGAGCAAAATTGTAATACCTTTGGAGCGCGATCCATTCCCTCGATCATTGACTTAGGGTGCGTTTGATTCACCGTATTCCGGAATACGAATACGTGAAGGGATGAATTCAAAACGGTATTTCTGGCGTTTTGAAGCAACAAGGATAATAAAGATATGTTTAATATAGCATTTTAGCAGGTGTTTGACATTTTTAATGTGAATCTCCGTAAAAACGAAGGATTTCTAACTTGTATTCCATGTAATCCTGTTCCCGAATACGGTCAATCGAACGCGCCCTTAGTTTCTTATCAGTCACGTCATTTGCTGAAGTGTAACTGTTTCTCGTCCAAGGCAAAGCATTGTAGGAACAAAAACTAGTGTCCAGGCTCATTGGCGAAAAAATTCGCGGAAACTGCCTATGATCTTTCTTACGAACTTTCATCTTGCGAACGAAATGGTGTGTTTTCTTCAATGTTCAGGAAAATAAGCGTTTCAAAACAGTCAATTTCTTCGGCTTTTATGTTTTTGAGGATGTTAAGGAGCTGCTTTATCACTAATATCAGGTATTTCTTCTGTTTTTTGCGGAAAATATCGGAATTATGCGGAAGATGCGGATTTCAGTGAATTATGCGGATCCGCATCGCCGCATCCTGTCAGATGCCATGTATAATTGTCTGTTTACAAAACAATAAGTCGTGATTCATTCTTTCTTTTTCAGGAATGAGGTCAATAACCTGTCCTTTTGTTACAAAGTGGCACCCATTTTTAGAGCTCAACCCACACCTGCTAAGGCAGGGCAGACCCAAATGCCCTCAAGTGCTCCAACTGGACAGCAATGGTATATATATAAAATTATCGTCGTACGAAATAACAAAAATCAATGATAATAATAACTTACTAATTGAGGAAATTGCTTCGTCTTTTAGTCTACATGTACACTGTAGCTTCAACCGCAAATTTGTTGAGGAGTGGCCTTTTCAGCAAGTGAACCTACACTATAATTTGAAGACCAAAAACTTGGATGTCCAAGCTTTTATTTATGTCATCATGTTAACCTTTTATTAAGACCTACGTTGTAGTAAACGCAATCAATGTGAAATTGATCTTTGACAGTTTTTTTTTGTACTTTTTGGATTGCAGGTATGGACAGTTACCAACACCAGCTGGACCCTGGCAACAGCCCCAGCAGCAGGCTCCATATTCTTCACATTCACTGATAAACCTTGGTAAACCTAGGGCAAGTTCAGGTACACGTACTTTTATGTTGTGTTTGTAAATGTTCAAGTCATGCATGGGCCTTGTGGAATTGTTACATGTATCTACCTTGAAAACACCCCCATTGAATACCGCTGGTTCATATGCTGCAGCTGTGGTGCATAGGCCTGTGTGAAAATAACTTTGTTTTCTTTACACATGAAAAGATCACTGTTGCTATGGTTACATAATAAAACGTGCCGTTCTACGTTAGGACCACAAATATGTTAACTTAAAGTGAAATGGTTTGGTATTTCATTGGTGTTTAAATAAGAAACAGAAAATTACATGACTGCTTGGAGGTACGAAATATCCCTTCTTGTGTTGAAAATATTTCCCGATTGAGTGCATCGAACTATTGAAATATTTTCAACACTTGAAGAGAAGCTTAATTCCCATCTCTGCATGGCCATGTAATATTCTCTATATCATTCGTTATGTCATAAGTGAGAGTTTTGCTGACTGTTTGTAATTCCGTCATCTTACGTTCTTAACAATTAATTTGAATTACTTATTTTATTCTTCAGTGTACTGCATGCCAGTTTTACGTAACTTTGTGATTTTGTTAATTGTACATGTACTTTTGTCCACAGCTATTGAAGGCCTTCCTTTTGAAGTTAATTCTAAGTTTGAAATTTTATGGAAAAAGTCAGGGGTGAGTTCCAGTAATACCATTTTCAAAATCTAACATTAATTTTAGCCAAGAAATGTAAAAGAAAGTGTTGACGAACACCGTCAGGGTTCTCCCTAGTTTTCATCGCAACAGGTATGGCACCTTTTCAAACCAGTAAAGCAATTGGTTAATGTTGGACGTTCTGCAAAGGATAAGCGACTTCTGAGTGTTTGCATGCGGTAATAAGTGCTCTTACAAGCGGTAAATTTTACCGGTTACCGCCTGATAAGGAGAACTCTGATTACACCTATTATTTACTGGATACCAGTACTATTCATTTATTAGGATGATGGGGAAAAGATACATGTGTTGCTAAACCTTTCCACTGTTCCCCTGCTGTATGAACACAAAAGGGGTCAGTAGACGAACTTGTCCTTAGCAGCTTTGAAATGACTGTGGCGACTCCAGTCTCAAAAAATAAAATTTTCAACTCAATTGAACCAAAGTTTATCTGCTCTAGTACTTGAGCCTTTGGTTAAACCCTGTACGGTTTTTCTGTTTGTACGCCGATCATTTCAATAACCTACAGAGGCAACTTCGCTTACTGGTGCCTTGGGATCTGGATTTTACCATTTAATTATTACGTAAAATAATTGTGGGATTCATTGAAGTTGTTTTGTTTTGCTGTATCGTTGATATTTGCCTCGGGGACTCTTGAAAACCCTTATGGGGTGTGGTCACTTTAATTAGTTTTTACTATTATTATTATTATTATTGTCAGAACCTTCATCATAATTATCATCATCATCATCTATGTCAGAATGTTATGCAGCATCTCCAGCACATTGATTAATTAAAAATTCTAGGCAAGAAATCGCGTCCTTTTGTAGTGAAGTTCGTCATTACATGGTTTCCCTGTCGGGGTTTTCTTTCATTATCTAAACCAGTTTGGGGGTGCAGGGATGGCGCAGGAGGCGAGAACACTCGCCTCCCACCAATGTGGCCCGGGTCCGATTCCACATATTCGTCATATGTGGGTTGAGTTTGTTGTTTCTATACTCTGCAACGAGTGGTTTTCTCCGGGTACTCCGGTTTCCACTCTCCTCAAAAACCAACATTTGACTTGATATATATAATTTATATAATAATTATATAATATAATTATTTATTATATGGCTTGTGTTTGTAGCCGATATAACGCGCGCTCTGATTGGCTAATTGTGACTGAATTGTAGGGCATTATTTTCCCGTAATGCCCACGGGCCGATTACGGGCTTGCAAAAACAAAGCAAAAGGTAATTAAAAAGCCATATAATAAACTACTTACTAACCGAGCTAGCTCGAGCCGTACTGGGGAATGTTGGCCCTCGGTCGTTTTTGTACGGACCTCGCTGCGCTCGGTCCGTACTGCCACGACCTCGGACCAATATTCCCCAGTACGGCCCTCGCACTCGGTTAGTAAGAAGTTAATAATATAATAATTATATAATATAATTTTATGTAATAATATATAAGATATATAATTGTTTTTTGTGTAGAACGTATTTCGCAGAGCGCTCAACTCATTCGATTGAGGAGCAATAACTATGACTTCACAGAAGTTTAGGTTTCACGAGTAACCATCGTTTTAATGCTACAAAACTGTTTCGTATGGTACAAGTACCAATTTTAACGACTGAACTGTTGAAATTGGAAAACTGGCAGTTAAATACGGAAATTTGAATGGTTGCTATAGACTAAATGCGTTACATTTAAGGAGCTGCTAGGTATAAACAAAACGTGATATAAGGGGATTATATGTCGGTATTTTAAATTTACATTACTCTAAAGTTCCGGAGTACATATCGGTTTCTGTGGGGGCATCAACTTGCTACATGTAATTCGTTTCTTCTGTTAAGGCTACACAGTTCTTTCTTACATATGATTATGAACTTTTCATTCAGACAAAGACTACATTTCTTGCTAATGTTGCTGTTGCTATTTTCCATTTAATTTGAAACGGTTTCTTCGCGTCTTGTAAGTTCCAAACATGTTTGGAAACTTGCTCAAGAAAATTCCACTCAGCTTGAGGTTGAGATTGCCCATAGCATTCAATTATTTTTCATTCCACCTTGATTGACAGAGCACAGTTGAGCAGACATGGTCCATACCAACTTGCTCAAGAGAATTCCAACTGAGTGTGGAAATAGCGACAGGGAACTATTAACTGATCCATTTTGAATGAAAAACATATTATGCCGTGAGTGGGAATCGAACCCGCATCCCCCTAGTTTCTAGTCGGGTGTGCTAACCACTGCACCATCATGACAACCCTGCTGGCAACAGAGCAATCAGTGAGGTTATTGGTTAGCCACGGGGTTCCCCGGCGCTTAAGAACAGGGCGTCATCGGATCATCCGAGGATGATTCATAGGCTACCAGTTAATAACAAATTATATATTCAGTTTTACAGTGTCCCCAATAATGCTCCAGCGCCAGAACGACTAGACACTTAACTTTCCTTTCCTTTCCCTTTTTTTAAATTTATCACAAGAGCCATCTCCCCAATAAGTTCAATTCAGACTCTTCGTACATGTGTTTGGTTTTTCCCCTGGAGGGAAGTTATCTAGAGTCGTTTATGTAAGGTAAAAGTAAAGTCTGCTACGAGCCTAGAAGGCCTATCAGACGGCGCTTATCTCCGGTTACTGTAGCATGAAGTGACTAAGAGTATTTCTACCCCCCCTGGATGGGATGCCAGTCCATCGCAGTCCATACCCCCGGCGTGGAGAGAGGCACCGTGAGAGTAAAATGTCTTGCCCAAGAACACAACACAATGTCCCTGGCCGGGACCCGAACCCGGACCACTCGATCGGGAGTCGAGAGCACTAACCATGAGGCCACCGCGCCTCCCACGAGTCGTTTACGTAGTAATAATTAAAAAACAAAAAACAAACAAACAAAGAAGAAGGAATAAAAGCAGAATGCACAGGAACAGAAAGCGTTACAGCCCTCGTAGCTGGTACAGTCTATCGCCACCTGTTATTAAAATAATCATACATGTACCTCTCGGTTGCCTCTCCCGTACGGTGGTTACTGCATGTATCTGAGAAAGTGAGTAATCTTCAAACTAACGTAGGTTTTGTTGTTTTCTTTAGCCTACGTTGCCGAATATGCAAAGTTTATCAGTTAGTGACATTAACTCCAAGGTAGGTCCAGTTGTTTGTGGACCTTATTGTTGTGGGAAATCCAAACATGTCACGTCAGCTTCTTAGTCGTGGATACGCGAAGCGTACAATATATCAACGACTATCGTTAGGGGTCAGAATATGCAAATTTGTCACTCACTCAGATGTAAACTATTCGATAAGTCAACGACCAATATCGATTTTTTCAAGACATGCCAATTTGTCACTCAGTTGAATTTAAATCGATATGGCAACGATCAATATCGATTTTCCGACGTTTCACTTTCCTAAGTAATGCCGCAACGTAATACGTTGAAATATTCTTCGACTTTTCTTCGTTTGTTCCGACTGGATTGATAGTCGTTGCAGTTGGCTCGTGTTACCGAGCCATTGTTCAATGGAAGGCTTAATGTGTCACTGTGCTGTGTGTGTTAAAAATGAATGCATTAGGGAGTTTAAGATCTACGACGCCGACGTCGACGAAAACGTCACCTCAAAATATAACGTTGCACTGTCGCAAGTTTGTCGCGGTTTGGCCATCTCGTTCGCGTCTTACAATGTGGCCGAAGTATCCTAAAAATAAATTGGTACGAGCGGTTTCAGAGCAAAAATAGAGAACGCAAGATTCACATTTGAACGCTCACGTTGTCGTCAAAACCTCAAATTTGGTGATTTTACGTCGTTGTTGTGCAGAGAACCGCACGTTTATGTGTTAAAATGCGTGCCGCACGTGCAGCACGATTATTTTTCCTCTTTTAACCAATGATATTGTTGTTTCGTGGCGTTCTCGTCGACCACCGCGTCGTAGATCTTAAAGTCCCTATTAATAAAGGAGCACGCCTTGAGATTGCCGTGGACAGTGACAACTGTGTTCACCTAAAGCAAACTACTGCTCTTTTAGTTTATTATTATTTCATCATTCTGTTGGTTATATTCAATACCTATAAGGTATACTTGTGACACATTTAAAAACTAAAGGTGCTTAAATGTAAAAGACGGGGTTAAAAGCTCTCGATAGTTGTGTTTACATAGTTGAGAAATAACCAGTTGTTTTCGGTATCACCTTGTTGTAGTTAAACAGTGTAGCTAAAGGGGAACAGCTATTTTTAGAGTTATTTTCATAGAGTTACGTCGTAGAGTTAGAGTTAAGTTTCCAAAATCCTGAATTCAATATTTTGGAAACCAAAATCCTGAAATCAAGATTTTGGAAGCCAACATTAATAAAAACTAACCTTACAATATTCTATATACAAGGCTAAAAGTTAAAAAATTAAAATATTCAAACCAAACGTTTTCGGCTGTTTGCCATCATCAGGGTTAGGGTTAGCCTGCTGATGGCGATGAGGGTTTGCCTGATGATGGCAAACAGCCGAAAACGTTTGGTTTGAATATTTTAATTTTTTAACTTTTAGCCTTGTGTATAGAATATATTTTACTAAGCTAACATTATTAACCTTACAATGTACGCCTAAAAGCTTTTGTTTAGGCCTAATTAGGCATAAGGTTAGTTTTTATGCATGTTTAGGATACTTTTTGTATTTCTGGATTCAGGATTTAGGCCTTCCAAAGTCTTGAATTTCCAAAATCTTGAATTCAGGATGTTGGCTTCCAAAATCTTGAATTCGGGATATTGGAAACTTAACTCTAACTCTAATGTCATAACTCTGTGAAAATAACTCTATTCCTAGTCAACCTCTAACTAAAGCATTCCTTTACGATAAGAATCAAACACGAATTGACCTCTTTAGATTGCATGTTTTCCCATTGGAGACCACGTGATGTTCTCGAGGGAATTCTTCTTTTGTTTTTTCATAAGTTATTCGTAAAGGAGCGCGTGCATAAGACGACAGTTGAAAGAAACGGTTCTCTAGAGTAAAATCACGTGGTCTGAAATGAGGAAAACAAACCGTACAGGCTGAAGAGGTCAATTTCTTTTTTCCTAGCGAAATGTTTACCCTCTGGTACTTTCATGAATAGGCTTTTAACAACCTCCAAAAAGTCTAAAAGAGCCGAAAACACCGGTTGGCGATTATCTTCACCTGGCTCATTTGCATCTATAAGATACAACTAAATACAGCATGTTTCGTGATCCGTTCCAAATTTCGTGAAAGGTTGAAAAGTTTTGGAAACAATCTTTGTTTTTACTTATCGCAAACTGAGGCATTCGTAGCTTTTAACAGAGTTGAGGACCCTTCAGGTATTTGAAAATGACCTGGTGTAGCCTGCCAAAGATAACGCATTCTTTTCAGATAAAAATCAAACACGAAGTCAGTCATTGATTCCTAACAAGATCAGAAAGCAACTGATGGCAACAGAACTCCCATTTTGTAAGCAATGTATCCACGACTTCTTCACAGTTCTCATTTGATTTCCGTGTGTTACGGTGGAGTTGTGTACGATGTATAGGAGGTTTTCACGTGACGTCATCGCCGCCATGCTGGTGGACGAAAGCAAAAGATCTCTCATTAGCTTCTTTTGTTCGTCCACCAGAAGTCGTACATTTCTCTATTGTTATTGGTGTCCCTAGAGGTTGGTTGAAAACTTCCTATACCGTGTATGATAGCGCAGAAGGCGCGCGCGGAGCACCATTGTTTAGAAGATGTAGTAAAGGTTTGGGTAATGGCGTCATTGTACCACCGTCCTTCCGTCCGAACGTTCAACTTTTCAGAAATCCTTTTTTTTTTTTTTTTTTTCGGAAAATTGCATTTTCTGGCGTTTTTGCAGCGGGAAGTTGCATGGCCAGCGTACTGTTTTACTAAAACAAGCGAGAATTTTGAGGAAAACCCAAAATAAAAAACAAGCCATTTTTTTTTTTAAATATGTTCATGTAGTACAACGAGGAAAGAAGAGGAAGGGAGAGAGAGAGACCCCGAATAACAAGACTAAATTTTATTGCCGAACAGCGGAAGAAAGAACAAACACGCGAGGAGAAAACAGGCTAAATAATGCTGACGAAAAATGGCGAAAAGCGCAAGAAAGAGCACGGGAAAATAGACTTAGCTATAATAATGAGCAGGCTAGACTGGTCGTACGGTTAGCAGACTGGATATAAAAATATCTCAAAGCAAAACATAAGTAAATAAATGAATAAATAATCGAGGAGCTGGACTCTTAGGCTTGCCTAAATACAAAGTATATATATTATACCATACACAATGCACTACGATTTCAGGGTTCTTGAGGGTCCACATTCACCCCAAAGTCATTGCGGTCGTTTGTTTTTGTTTTCAAATGAGTACTTGTCGAAATGCGTGATCTGATTGGCTAAATGCACTCAGGCTAATCACGCGGGAAACAAGCCGCCGCAGCCCGAACTTCTGGACTAGTCAATCTTGTTTTCTCTCGTCAAACCGGTTTTTCCAGTGCGAGCGTCCGTTTATTGACAAAACCGATGGTTATAATTGAGCCCGCTGTACTATGAAAAACCAAGATGGCGGCGAGATCTGGAATATTAGGCTTGGATTCGAGACTGTATCCTGGCAACATGCAGCACATATTCAATAAAGATCTTACTCGATTAACGCAGAGCCTTTCTCGAGAACGCCAAAATCGAGCAAGCAAAAGAAAGGCTCTGCTAGCAGGGTGGACCCCATCTTACTTTTGGGTAAATGTAATTTTAGTGACCCCAACTTAGTCGCTTTCTGTTTATTCATAAACCTTACATAAAGCCTTTTAATTGTAATTTCAAAACGGACATTAAATCAACAGTGCTACAGTTCTTTTTGTAACAACTTTTTTTTTACAGCGAATCTAGCCAAAATTTTCTTACCCCCAAAATCCCGACAGTGTGCGACCCCATTGTAGTAACTCTGTTGAAAATGCAACCCCATTATAGTCAATCCATTCGTGAAAATGCGACCCCATCCAGCGGTACATCCCCACTAGCCCATTAATAGGAAGTACCCCTCCGAGAGATAGACATTCATTTCTGAAGGTAACAACGGTTTGGTGTTTGTCCATAGATCAGTGCACCAGTCAGGTGAAAACACCGATTTCAAAACGGTTTCGGTGATTGAGTTGAGTACGTCGGTCCGCTTTAATACTTTCAAAATTTGGCATTTTTGACAGCTTCCTTAGCTCGTTATCCTAGTGACAATTGGCGGTAGCATAAAGCAAAATATATGTCTTCGAGTCCACTCTCACGTTTCTGAATATTTTCTTTGTTTTTCTTTGTTTCCTAAATAACAAATACGTTTATTTTCTTGTAATTTCATCGCAAAGGGAAAGGTGATTTTGGTGGATGCTATTTGTAGTGTTATATGTTTCAGTAAGCGGCATAACATGCAGGCTTCAAGAACAGCAGCGGGCAATGACGGAGATGAGTGCGCGTTTCCGTCGAGTTTTGCTCTGATGAATGATGTTTGTTTTCTTTACTTTTTTTTCTCATAGTATGATTACGCCTTTAGCATTGAGCAAGGAGTGACATCCAGATGACTGAGACAGAAGAGTTGTTAATACAGTATTAATCCATATCAGAAACCCATAAGGATGGGTTTCTGTCCATATCCATGTCAAAATAAATAGTTGTGGTTAGACACACCTTGGGTTTAGGGCTCTCCGGTGGGTCAATGGCTTGGGTTTGGTTCAGCTCAGGTTTCATGTTAACCTTGGGGATGCGGTTACACAGTAAAAGACTCCCCTCACGGTAAAATAAAAGGTATAACCAATGCAATTTTGGATCTTCGTGTATTAGCTACGTTCTGCTTTATGATTGGCCAAGCCACCTCAGGGAGCAAGTAAACCGTACTTTTCCTTTCAGGGACTGTCAGAGGAAGTTCTTTTGTTCTTTTTGATGTATCCATGTAAAGAACCCTAGGGGCAGTTTCGGTCTAGGGAAAACAGTTACACACAAAAACGTCCTTGGCCATGGGCAAAGTTTATTTACCTATGGATAAAAGGGCCGCTGTAACCACAACTAATATTGTGTAATTCACTGCACACACCGTATTGAATGGTTTAACATGTAATACGCATGGGTATTTGCGAGTTGCGTAGTATTTTTCCGAATCCCAAAGAGGAGAGGAACACACGAGCAACGAGAAAAATGTCTGCACTTATTTTATGTTTAGCCTTTCAATAAGGGATTAATTATTTAATTATTACGCGATTTTCCTATATTTTGGCTTCTTCCTGCATAAGTTGACTGAGAATCTAATAAAGCGCGGCGAATGACGAAATCATTCAATGTCCCTTATGATGTTGATTGGATAAACGGAATGAAGAGTGACACGAGATGACAAACTAAATTCTCGGGCTTTGTATCGTGTTGAAAACAATGGGCCATTTCCGAGTTCATGTCTGCCTCCTCTTCAAAGCGGGTCTAAGTGCGAAGTTTTTGTGATGGTAATTACTTCTACTTTACATATGAATGAAAAGGGTTTCATAAGAAAAACTTCGCACTTAGACTCGCTTTGAAGAGGAGGCAGACATGAACTCGGGAATGGCCTATTTCTTTTATTTAAAAACTACCGTTCCGTCCATATTTGTTCAGTTCTAAGTCTGGGTCAAACCGGGACACTACAGTGTATTACTGTCTCATATTTTGCTCGTCCTCTTCACCAAATATTGTAAAATGGCGTAATAATGGAATGATAATTTGAAACAAGTTCGATATTTTTCGAAGATAAATTAAAGAAAAATATCGCAATTAGTGACACAGTTTTTGCAGACAGATGGCTGTAAAAACTGCGAGAGTCCCTTTATTGAAGCAAGCGAAGATTCTCCCTTGCAAAGAATTGCAAATGGTGAAAGTGTCAGCAAAAACCTTATCCCGCAGAATGTCAGGAGTTGACTCGATAACAACGGCTCTAATATCAATGTTTTGTCTTAGTAGTTTTAAAGAGCTGTTCTTTCCACTTCTACATACAGTTGCTACGAAGATGCAGGCTCAACATAAACGTTACTGAAGTCCAGCTCCCTATTTACAACAACAGTACAGAAGATTGGGTTTAGGGGTGTCCTTTACTCGACACGTTTACTTGGGGAGTAACGTTTTGATGGACACTTCACTTCACTTTCTGGAGACAAGTGATGTATAAATTTCGGCAGAGGATAAGGGGACACTTCGTGACATTTCACATACACAACGTGCATCTTATTTTTGGATTTCTGGTCTCTCAGGGTTTTTGATGGGCGCAATGAAAGTGTGCAAAAGAAAAGAACAACTATAAAACGGTAACAAAGGAACCGTGTACTTTTTTAAATGAAGGAGCAATGTTGATGTTTCGAAAGTTTTTCGAATTCGTAAAAAAAATATTTTGTTAATTACACTGGCATTTTTGAAGCTAATATAATGTAATAGCAATTTTCACAGTTGATAAAAATGGATTATTGCAAAACATTATGGGATTGAAATGCTGACAAGCATTGTCTTTGCCCGCATATTAATCCCACATGCTTTGGGTGCTAGATCATATTTTGCAATGGTAATGCCCGCGTAATTAAAAAAAAAAGAACTTTCTGCTAGGGGGCCAATATAGCTTACGCTTTGAAACATTTTATATAAACAAGGGAACGCTATTTTATGCATCATGAGTTGCAACGCATGTTACTCTTCTCTCTTCATTTGCTTTTGTTGTTTTTTTTAACGGTCCCTAACCCGTCCTTAATATTAGAAAAAAGCAGGTCTGTTATACGAATAAGCTTTTACCAAGGAGATTGAAGAGATCGGAGAACGCTCTTTTGTAATGCTCACATGCATATTGCAGCAGCTGCGAGAAGCTGCTGAGACACAACTGAAAAACTCCAGGGCCCGGTTGTTCGAAAGCTGATTAACGCTAATCCCAGATTAAAAATTAACCAAAAAGGTTATTTCTCTACTCCCAAATGCTGTACAACGCTGATATTTGGCAAAATTTTACATTAGACGAAGTCAAGCTTGAAAACCAAAAAATAACCAAAAGAAGCTTTCACCCAAAAGTTAAAAAGGCAAACCAAAGTTTACGCTAATCCTGGATTAAGTTAATCGGCTTTCGAACAACCGGGCCCAGAAGAACATTAGAGAACTGGAGAGAATCACAGGAAAGTAATGATAAAAAAATAACAATGGCGATGATGATCACGATGACGGTAACGGTAAACGTAACGATAACGATAATGAGAGTGATAATGGTAAATGTTTTGTGCGGGGACAACAGCGAATTTTTCGTGTAAAAACATGTTAAAGTAGATTAGAGAATTAAAGAACTGAACCGAAATTTAACGGGTTCGAGGATTCTGTCGCAGTCGATGTGGTGGATACCGAGAGATATCTCCACTGCGGTAACCCTAATCAGGAGCCCATCCTGGAGCGCTAATCTAATTTCCGACGACGGAAGTCCAATACTTCGCTGCAATTTGCATGTGAACTGTTTTTGCTGGTGGAAAGCAATTGAAGAAGCTTTTTGTTACAATGTTCATTAAAAATGTTACAAGGGATTATGACAGTCAATTCGGACCGCTGGGAGGGTATGAATGTCACGCTTTTGCAGTTGGTGACCCTTACCCAAGGAAGCATGGCTTCACTATCAGTGTTATCACATGTAAGTATTATTGCGATATTAGAAATCTCCTGATATTGCTACAAGTCCAGTGACTTCCATAAGAAGAAGTTTAAAGACGTTCCATCCTTAATTGTTCATCGATGTCTATTTTTTTCATGACCCTCCCTTTTCCTACTAACTCGAAGGGTTTGAAAAAGCTGTGACCCTTCCCTTGTTACCAAACTTCCCAACTATCAAAATATTAAGGAGGCTCGAACCAGTTTTAACGTTTCCAAGTGAAGCTCTTATTAGAAGGGTCGGGACCACAACGTTGTATAATGTATTGGCAATATTGTGATAGAGATACAGTCATTATTTTGACGTAATATGTCACCGTGGCAACGGGCAAGCCTTGTAAAAAAGCCCTATATTTTGTCTTTAGTTGCTTATATCTCAAAAACGAATTCGGTGACCCCGGTTTTTTATTTCTGAAGTGTAATCAGAAGGACATGGTGAAAGTTTTTGCAAAGTTTTAAAACCTTCTGTCTTGTTTATTCAGAAAGTTTCATCGTGGCCTTCCAATCACTTTTCAGCAATAAAAAATGGGGGTCACCGAGTTCGTTTTTGAGATATGAGCAACTAAATCCAAAATACAGGGTGTTTTTACTGGCTTTCCCATTGCCAAGGTAACCTATTTCATCACAATAATGATCACATTTTGTTTGGAAACAATCGGTGTTTCATATGGTACCAAAACATTGCTGTTACGTGATACAGTGTTGTAGCGTTATTCGATCTAAACAGAAAGTCTTCTAAGTGTTGAAACCCTTTCGAGCCTCCTTAAGCCTAAACAGTCACCAATGGCCACGTGTATATGCAAAGTAAAACTAGACGATAAATGGAGCATACGAACCTCGGAGTCCACATGCTAATCCGAGCGCGTAACTCAAGACTGTGAAATCATTTTAGGCGCTGATCTGTGAGTAGTGCAGACTCTGCACACTGGAAGTTCCAAAAGTGCTCAGGTCGATCCACATTACTAACCAGCAGATAAGAGCTATTAAAACTAACTGCGTTGATACTGGATATTAGTTTTTCTATTACATCGGCAAATGTTTAGAATAAGGCTGTTGTGATGATATGAATATGCTAATAGATGAGATGATTAGAATATGAATCTCCAGCCCTCAGTTTTATTTCTCATCTCATTATCTTTATAACTTATGCGATAATTCTATCTTTCCTTCAACGGATATAATTAGTATATAGAGATTACTTCATGGAAAGCGCGGTCGTACAGGATTTTCACACGAGTTGGTGAAGTATCGGAAATCGAACGAGTGAGCGCAGCAAACGAATGAGATTTCTGATACGAAAACCAACGAGTGTGAAAGTCCCGTGCAAAGCGCTTTCCATGCTGTAATTTGTTTATTTTATACATACTGAGATGTTTTTATTTATCCAGCTTTAATTGGTTCTCTAAAATAATTACAAAACTCCTGCATTAAATTCTCTTCGAAAAATTAAGTTTTTACTAAAATCGACATGTGAAAATATCACCAATCAAAAATCATAAGTGGTGCAAAGGATAGCAAACATTTCAATTCTTAATTAAATATGGAACTGCTCGTTTAAGCGAAATCCCAAATTGGTAAGGTAATAAAGGTGCTGTAATGACCGCGATGACCGTTTTACCACGCCAAGCCTCACAGAGGAAACCATGGGGGTGAGGCTTGGCGTGGTAAAACGAAGCTTTTTTGTTCTCCCGGGACAATATGGCCGCCGTGTGACAAGGACGAATTCACTTAACTTGTTGTTCTTTATTGTTCTAAGCGAAAGTGCTTAGATACGAATGATCAAAACGCCATTGACTTCTCGTGTGGTGCTTGTTTTTATGCTTGCTTTGCTATGGAAAACCAAAATTAATTTACTTTTAATCAAATAGAAGTCTCATAAGTGCTTATAGTTTTGATTAATTTGCTAGTTGCTCCGTGGATTGATAAACCAATGGTGGAACGCAATGTTCACAAAAAAAAGGGACAACAAGTGTCATTTGAGTGCAGAGCTGGAGGATTTCCATTGGAAGTGCAATGGCAAGGGGAAGCATTTAGGAAGGACTCCATGGAACCTTCTAAGTGCATAAGTAAGGGTGATGTTTATTCATTACACTAGTTAATAAACCAAGTGGTAATAGGACATTATATGTTCTGTCGCATGGGATTATAGATCATAGGCCAATCGGCAAAACTTCGTTGTAAAGGAAGCCCAAAACCTTAGCTCTCATTCTCTGGAAGGATCCAGTCTATGATGAAATTTCGACTTGGGCTCGCTATGAAAAAAATTAAAACTGAAGTGAATGTCCGAGGTCACTTGTAACTTCAATCAACACGGTTGCTATTGTCAGCCTTATCGATATCGCCACCAATGTCTTTGCGCAGAAGTTTTAGCAATACTCAGTTTTTTTCACTGATTTCCAAGCTTCCAGCGTGCACCTTAACTCGACCTACTCACTAATTTCCATGAAGCAAGTCTTCAAAAGAGTGCTTTTTAATCTCCTTTCACTGTCTTCTCGAACAGATGGATCAGATGAAAAGTACGGAATAGGCCATTTTACAGTTTTTTGCTGAGCGACCTAGCCTATGAATGGCTGCGAGGCTGCCGGTGACCTTGCATTGATACAGCCCCCACTGCTTTTATCATGTAAATTGTGTTGTTGTAATTCCAATTAGTCCATATTAACATTACAAAAGCACGGAGGTTTGTATCAAAACAGGGTCACCGGCAGCCTCGCTTCCATTCTTAGGCCAGGTAACTTAGCTACAACTGTAAAATGGTCTATTAAGCAAAATGGAGATGACGAGTCTTACATCTTGACGGTATCAGACTTGCAGTACAGTGATGCTGGATATTATTACTGTTGTCTTTCATCTAACTGCTCACCAAGTCATTCCGACAGAGAAAACTGCCAGCGCTTTACTCTTGTCGTTAGTGGGCAAAGGTAATTACCGTATCTTGATTCAAATGCCGGCTGAATTTACCCGTGGGTGACCTGGGTATGAAAGAGTCCTTTTGATCAAGGTCATCTACCGCTGACTGCAACCAGTTTGCCATGAGGCCTCACATGAAAATTCTTGGGTTTAACTCACGTAATCAACAGCCATGTTTTTCAACGAAAACAAATGAAGACGTTAGCATAATAATAGCTTTCAATTCCCGGAGGATTGGATCGGGACACCAACATGGCCTCCATTTCATTGTTTGGGGACACCAACATGGCGGCCGTGACGTAATGTGAAATCCAAGAATGTTTGAGTGGCAGCCGACGTTTGATTTTCCTTTAAACACTGATCATATGTCCGTAACTAGCAATCGCAATAAGGTGATCTCATCTTTCTTTGTACGCTTGTGTAACTATATCAATCAAACCGTATCCAGGTGATTCAACGATTCTTTTCTGTCAAGAGGGAGGGATACCAACTTCACAATGTTAAAGAATTTCAAGGAAAGCGGCGAGAGGCAAATTAACCAGCGACGAATGTGCTATCCCATCCGCATTCTTCGCGCGGCTTGTGCCTCTCGCGCCAACAAACCGCCAGCTACGCGGGCTATTATTTCTTAGCAAAAGGATAAAGGGATTCTAAGTCCATTAACCACTTTGGGAACATATTGAAAACATTGAAATAAAAAGAATTCTTTTAGGTACTTCCTTGAACTGAAATATTTGTTTTTAACAGCAGATCAACTCGTCAAATATGCAACAACTGTGTGCTGGTGATGCTATTTCTAAAGTAGGTGTCTCAATCCCCATTCCCGCCCTATTATATTTTGCACGCGATTTAATTACTTGGCTCTTAAACCGTAAATTGGTGGCAGTGGCCTTTCACTGTTTAGCGAGAATCTTCAGTAGTGGCTAAAGAGTAATCAAGATACTAGAAGGACTGAATTTGCCACTCGATGAACCTTTGAGCTTCTTTTTGATTAGCATAAATGAATGCTTCCAGGCAAAGGGTGTATTCTAGGTTTTCAAATGACGTCACAGCCACCATGTCAGTGCCCCTAAACAAAGAAACGGTGGCCATCTTTGTGTCCCGACCCAATCCTCTGGGAATTGAACTATATTATTATGCAAACGTTTTCTTTTGTTTTCGTTGAAAAACATGGCTGTTGATCACGTGAGTGAAAACCAACAATAATTTCCTTCGCAGCCGTTCTTTTGGTCACGCAACGCTCCTCCCAAACATGTTTGTGTGGGGAGGAGCGTTGCGTGACCGCACAAAGAACGGCTGCGAAGGAGAGACTAGAGGGTGTACGACGTGAACCAGAAAAATAACATCAAGGGAATAAAGGATGGATTGTGATCGTGATCATGATCGTGATCGTGATGGTTAATTTTATTGTCACTGGCATCATTGAACCGGTACAATTGTTCACGGGCCTAAGGCTTACTCAGTTATTGCGTTTATCCACCTCTCATTCTGATGTACCACTTCGATCGTTCACATCTCTAAAGTTATTGACCGATGTCGACAGGCACTTTCCAACAAGGTGCTAATTCAGGTTATCAAAGATGCTTATTTAGCCCTATACATTTGCAGCAGCATTACCAGAACTCGTCCACTCTGCACTCAAGAAGGGCACGATGCATAACAAGAGGATTGCACGGAGCTCCGTTAGGGCCGATTTACACGGTA
>NC_090870.1:15817516-15827516 GCF_036669935.1 Montipora foliosa | reverse complement strand
AACAAGAAATTTTACAACAAATGTTCCGAAAATTCTAGATCTCAAATCGTCTTCCGAACAGATATTTTCCGAAAATTTACGTTGGGTGCCCCTGTCATTTTGCGAGACGCAACAGCGACTGGCACACTAAATCCTCCCAGATCGGACTTGATTTTACCTCAGTATGATTTTACCACAGTATGATTTTACCATTGTAGTTCTTTTCAAATCGATTGGAACTACAGTAGCTACAAATCGAGATACCTATAACAGTACCGCCGGCAGGAGCAACTAAGGCTACTTTTAAAGCATGTTTCTTGTGTCAAAGTATTGCACATTTGCCTTGCTAAAATTTTATTCCATCTTTTCCCACTGCGCTTTTTTGTTTACTGAAACCTCGAACCCCGTGAATGAATTATCGTTTTACTGATCACACCTGTAGACAAATCTCGTGACTTTCATGTTTATCATTTGAACAACAACAATGGCAAAAGTGATTAATATATTTTACCTCAGTATGATTTTACCATTGAAGTTCTTTTCAAATCTATGGGAACTACAGTAGCTATAAATCGAGATATCTATAACAGCACCGCCGGCAGGAGCAACTAAGGCTACTTTTAAAGCATGTTTCTAGTGTCAAAGTATTGCACATTTGCCTTGCTAAAATTTTATTCCATCTTTTCCCACTGTGCTTTGTTGTTTACTGAAACCTCGAGCCCCTAATTGAATTATCGTTTTACTGATCACACCTCTAGACAAATCTCGTGACTTTCATGTTTATTATGTGAACAACAACAATGGCAAAAGTGATAATGAACGGTCCTTTCTTTACAACGACATAAGGTTCGTATCATCAATACTCAGGCCACGTAGAAAATCAGTAAAGCTATATAGTTCAGCGAAGCGTAGAAAATATTAGGCAGTCTTTCCGGCTCAGTATTGGCAAACACCTTTTGAAATAAACTCTTGAAGGAAAGGTTTATGTACCGTCATTGACAGATATTTTCCCTTGTTTAGAAATGCACTACTATATTGTCTCTCAATGTCGAGTCGGACTATTTGCTAGACATATTATGGACGATCTATTTTTGCAGCCCATTTTCTATCCCGTGGCACGCTTAAACTTGAGTGTACCAAAACGGACAGATGCCGGAAACGGGCCAAAAACCAATTAAGTAATCGACACGTAAGTTAACGAAAATGAAAATGAAATCTCAGCCAAATCAAGACTAGGGAAAAAAGCAAACAAATAAATTAAATGAGAAAGCATGAAGAATAATGAAGAACAAAAACAGGCACCGAGCTTTCAAAGAAAAATGTAGTTTGTTATCAAATTATGTTTTGTACTGATGTAGGTACCCGCGTGATTTTTCCCGTTTCCGGTCTCATTGGTTGGGGATTGATAAAAGCAACATTTCTCTTTCTATTGTAGTATTCGTGCACTTTTTCACCTCGCATTCCACTATGTTGACGCACTTTAATTAATAAGAGACAGGGTAAAGACAACGAACGAGAGGAAGGCATAGTCTAAAATCTGGCCTGCACTCTGGACTCACCAGTACTAAAATTTTACTCTTTCATCCTCAAGAAAAATACCTTGTTCTTTTTTTTAATGCAAAAACCTTTTTTTTTTACAAGATCCTCTTCAAAGCACGTTGAACTATGGTGGTTGAAGTCTCATTTCTATCGTGCTTTACGAATAACAGGAGAAGCGCTCTCGAAATAACGAGTAAAACACTTTCGAAATATTGTTGTCGACTTTCTTCTTTGGTCGAGAGCGAACAAAACTTTTGAAAACACTCGAAAACACTCAACGCGGTATGTTGTAAGAGTTTGATAACAACTGGCAGAGCGAGTGAAGTTTTATGTGGCTCTTATCTCATCAGTGAAAGGTGTTTGAAGACGGTGTGCACAAATGGGATTTCTAGCCATGCAGTATCTATGTGTTTGCACCCGTAAAAAATTTCAATTTTAATTTTTAATTATCCTGGCAAAGTCGCCAATAAACATGGCTACTTTCAGCTGGAGGTTTCACGGGGGTTACCATGGATGCCAGAGGTTTCGCTCCTCGTAATACTGTCCACGAAGAAACTCGACGAGAATATTTCGAGAGCGTTTCAATTGTTATTTCAAGAGCGCTTCACTTGCTACTCGTAAAAGCACGATAGAAATGGGACTTCAACCACCATAGTGCAACGTGCTTTGAGAAGATAAAACAGGAAGTTCTTTTAAAAAAAAGAAAAAAAAAATGTTTTTCGATTTAAAAAACAGAGTTTTTTTTTTTTTTGAGGATGAGATAAATTTACATTTAGTACTGGTGAATCCAGAGTGCAGAGTCCAGTCCAGATTTGAGACTGTGACTGTTCCTAAATGGAACGTATTTTTCAGTGCTTTGATGGAAGGGCGGGTCGTCTCATCTTTCCTTTCTCTGATGGATAAAGGGCGGAGCGAGATGGTTCTCCGTAATCAATATGTGACCCCCTGTAAGACCTTCTTATTGCCTGCTTGGGCACATCAGTAAACAATACCAATGCGTTTGACCTTCATCTCCTTTTACCTCGTCTTTTTTTTTTTTTTGGAGGGTATGGGGCTAAATACCGAATTAAATCCAGTGAAAGTATGAATGATAGGGTATATGAAATGTTTATTTTCTTGACCTGCGGAAACTAAATTGATAAAATTGAAATTATGAGCAGTTGCAATTGCAGATATTCTTTGCAAATGATTTAGATTGCTGATTTAACTCCGAAGATCTCCAACTATTCTGGCCAGCCAACACACTAAAACACTCGGCTGATTTAGATACGATACATTCTGGTGGCTATTCGTACAGGACCCGTACACCGACCTATATTTGCTATTCACACGGGAGTCCTCTAAGCACCCATTTCAAATACCGCTGATAAACAGTATTTGAGTCTAAGCACCCATTTGAAAACGGTTAGCTTTCAATAACTGCGTGGCTATGTCGTTCAAGGTTAGGATTAGAACCTGTAATAATCATTCTATAATAAATTGTTATTATTATTCTAAGAACACAAGGTAGGTCAGATGGCCGGTGACATCGAACAAAGCGGAGGTATTTCGTGAAATTAAACAGGCATCAGTCCCTCTGTTTGATAGCTGAACTGTGTATAAAGAGACTTAAAGACGACGTAAGATTTTCTGAGTGTTATTGAGCCTGTAATAATCATTTTAAGAAGACTTCCGTTTAAATAGCAAATGTGGGTCGGTGTACGGATCCCGTACGAATAGCCAGAGAAACAGGTTTGAATAGCCGATTCAAACCCACCTCGATCTGCTTCACCATATTCACCATCATAGTTTGATAAATCGACTACGATGATGTTGCTGATGATGTTGCTCATCATTTCGTATAGGATATTTGGTAATATAAATTAAAAACAGAATTTCGAATACAAACATTTCAGTCTTTTAAAGGATCTTCTCTGAGAAAGAACTTGCATGGCCCGCGGCATGTTCAAATCCTTTTAGATTTTGTTGGTCCTACGTTCACAACAGAGAAGAATTCGAAATCTGTGAAAAACAGTCTCGCACGTTATTGGAGGGCTCGTTTTGCAGTTTTTGGTAAAAAGCCCAGCTGGCATTTTCAAAAACCGAAAAGGTCACTGGCCTCAAGAAATAAGATAACTTTCAGGTATCACTTTTTGAAAAAAAAAGATTAAATTTCCATAAAGCTTTCGATCTTCAACTAACCGGTTAAATAAAAAAAAATTTCTTTCAACATTTGGTTTTCCTTGCAAGGATCTCAAAAATGTACCTTAATTGAAGGTTTTTAGTACGTTACACAATTTCTGTTCAAGGAAATAGTATATATAGACCATGGAAAGGTCCCAGGCATGGATTGTCCACAGATCATAACTCATTAGTGTGAGCCGTTGAAATGTGTGCCTTTTTTGAAGCAGAGGCCGAAATAGAAAAGTTGAAACAACAGCGAATATGTGAACTATTCTGCCAGGAAAAGAAAATCACTGTCATACAACAAGACACAAAACATTTTATTTGGGTTATGGCATAAACGTATAAGTAAATAAGAAAGCTTCTTGAGTGTAAACTGGACTACCGGTGAAAAACTTGAAAAAATGTTAAAGGGGGTTTAGTACGGCTCTCGTGTTCGTGCATGATTGAGGGCCAGAACTCAGTTGAGAATCCTGATTATTGAATTTCTGTGAAGAGGAAAGCGTTTCAAGTTAAGGTCACGGAGGTGAAACACTGCTTTCCGGCTTTCCACGCTTTGTGTTACAGCTTCTATCGCTAGACCGTATCCTAAATCAAAATCTAAATGTTCGTAATCCACGAATGCGGTGACCCTTCTCCGTTCAGTTGTCCGTTATAGGAATGCAAATTTCGGATTTTGGTCTCACTCAGGGTGTTCTTGGCAAATGCCAACATATGCAGCATTGAAGTTCTTTTTGAGGGTCAAAAAATCCATGCATTGACATGATAGAATTTCTTGTCTTTGCCCCTCCGTGGTGGTAATTGCCACATATTCTACCAGATTCCTGTCCTCGTCATTTTGCAAAGTAAAGTGGTGGCAAGAGTGGATCGAGGATTCGAGTTCGTCGCCTGGTTCAATCCCACGAAGTTTGCCTGTTTCTGTATTTAAAGGCGTCATCGTTTGGTACTGCAAACCTTTGTCGTTTGGCTTAAGTTTTCAGTGATTGTCCACCAGGAAACCGAAGAAACAGCTATAAAGAAACGGGAATTTTAGTGCTTCGCACAACGCCATGTGCACTAAACGGATCTTTTATGTGATATATAAATTGATCAGAACTCACCATAGAATATGCTCCAACATCGACAACGTTGTCGTTGCTTCACGTGCAATGTTGCGACGCATACATTATTTCCCGTTGAAGGTGGGAGCTCCCTAGAAAGGAGGGTGGGGTGGGGTGGGGTGGGGTGGTGAAGCCCAGTAGTAAGAGCTTGCGAGACAGACGTACGGCATTTCCGGTTGTCGGGAATATCGCTTGCCGAAAAATAATATGCATACTAAAGAGATAGAAGGTTAGCTAATGGATTCGATTATTACAACTGTTTTTTGACCGCCAGCACTCAAGTTATTAAAAGTTCCTTTAGGGGCGATTTACACGATACGATTTTGTCGCATGCGACAAGCCCACGACAGGCCTACGAGATGACTTACGATTGTCGCAGCGTTTTAAAACATGTTTTAAAATGCTACGACATTTTTTCTGACGTACACAACAATCGTAAATCATGTCGTGGGCTTGTCGTAAGCCGTTGTTGCATGCGACAAAGTCGCACCGTGTAAATCGGCCCTTACGCGATTTCTTTTCAGAAAGCGCCGGTCTTGCATGAAAATCAGATTATATGAATTGTTCGTTATTCGATAGATCATTTCAAGCAAGAGAGATTGATGTCAGGTGAAAGTTACGGCTGGCCAGTCGTGTCAAAATAGACCATTTTACTGTGACAGTTCTGTGCTCAGTTTCCAGGACTTTGAATAAAAACGAGGCTGGAGTTGACCTTGCTTTGAGACAAACAGCATTGCTTTTTGCTGGGTTGCCAAATGAGTAGCCTTTTTCCTGTGTTGGAAATCGGAAAATGTGCGTGTTAGAGTATTTCCTGTCACTCCCCAGATAAGTATAGACCTTATTCACGATGGCCGCCAAGTTGGATCTGCTATTATCATGCAAATGAAAATTAGCTACACACTTCTGAGGGGGCAAACAACACAAGTTCGAGAGGTTATAGCGAACATCTTAGCCACACAGATGATTTGTTTCACGTTCATTGGATGTTTTTTTTAGTGAAAAATGAGCAGATAACGAAGTAGAACGTCAAAATGTCAAAGGCAATCAAAAGATATAAAATTATTATAAGAGGTTCTTAATTCTAAATTCTAAAATAGACTTTTTTAGCAGTGTTATTTAAATATTTCGACGAGCCGATTTTCCGCAATTTGCTTTTTTTTCAATATTTGTCTCCCAGCATAACACATGGCTAATTTGCATGACAATTTGAAAACGAACATGGCGGCTATCGTGAATTAAGCCTATTGTCTTTGTGCCTACAGTTTAGGTTTCAGGGGGTAGCAGAAATGCGTTAATTTCATCCAGTGGACACAGTAGAATGATTTAATTAACCTGCAATGGCGGCGAAGTCGATGCAACGTGAATGGTGTTCTCTTGGATCTTTAAACAAAATGTACCCTTGTGGAGCACAAGAATAGAACATAATTCGATAAACAACACAAGCGTTGAAAAGTGAACAAATGGAATCCTCAAAGCGACGAAAAATGGACAACAATTGCATCTTTCAATCGGCCGTCGAGGAGTGATCTGTATTTCTAATTATCACTATACGTGTCTTATGATTTTGAAACGAATGGCCAACCATAAAAAAAATCGTTTCCGTATTTCATTTTGTTTAAGAGCCCTTTCTTTTCTCCAGGTATAGCTGAGTTTTTATAATTTTATAGGCAATTGCTAAAGCATTATTTCCAACCGCTTTAATTTGCTTCATGAGGGAGACATAGGGGTATATTAGAAACCGTAAAACCGAAGAAAAATCATCCAAAACCGCAAAACCGAAAACCGCATACAAAACCGCCGAAAACCGATACAATGGTGACAAGTGGAGCATATATAGCAAACTACGCTATCACTTATTTTATCAAAGTATTTGTGAATGTCATGGACTTGTCTACAGCCTCCGTATCTTTTAGTATCTGCTCAAATCATAGGCTTTATTTCTGTCGCTCTTTCGGGCCCGGGCTCAGTTGTGGGCTCATTTTCCGAAAAACAGCTGGTAATGGAGCCTAGTTTGCACACAATTCCTCTCGAGAATCGCAATTTTGCAATCGCAAAAAGTTGTAGCTCTGGAAACTTCAATCCAAAATTGATAACTAAGACCTGACAGTACGGAGATTTGCCTTGAATGTTTATCTTGGTCTAAAACATGCGATTGTACTGAGGAAGCTAACCGGTACAATATGTTCCTTGTTTTACATGGCAGCGGGAACTTGCTCTTAGGTTAAATGTGGTAATAAACAGATACTGACTTAAAATAGCAGTCGATTATTGAACCTCACCGCCCTTCCATATCGCGACCTTACACCAAAGAGAAAATTCGTCGATTTCCCTAATTCATCTTTCTGGTCCTGGGAATTGTTGTCGTCTGCACTGACTTCAACTTCTTCGTCACTACTTTCATCAAATTCTTGCTGTCCTTCGTCGGAGTCACTAGCTTCGTCACTCACTTCATGCTCGTTCAGATTTCCATGGGTTCCTTCATCTTCATCCACTCCGAAGTTCAGATTAACCTCATCACCAACTTCGAGATAGCGTTGATAAAGATACTCTGGCAATGTTCCGTGCTTAGCCATTGTAGTTTCTTGCCGCCCTGTCCTTTGTCTTACTGCAGCACCGTGATATGCTGAGGCCCAGTTGCGTAAGAGGTCACAGTCATTTGCAGGAAGGTTGACAACGGATAGAGGCATCATCAACGGTACGTTATGAGGAGACACCGTTGTGTCGGGCTTTGGGTACCAGAACCTTCGACTGGTGTGATAGTACGCAGCCCAGCTTGTAGCACGATTGACGTTCTCCTTCATTGTTGCACCAAACGATCTGGCAGATTCGAGTTTAGACATGTTCACGTTCTTGGAATAGACATTGGTGTGGCAATTTTCGACGTCTATGGCGATCGGAATCAAGCTATAAGTACCGTAAATAAAATTTATAGCGCAGCTCCGCGTGCCGAAGACACGCGCGCGCGGAGCACCGTGGGTAAGCAAATGTTGGTCACCGTCCGACCGTCCACCCCTCCATGTATGCCAATGTGACCAGTATCACATGACCATATCGCGGGCTCAACTTTAGAGTCTTTACAACTCATCGAGGTGGCCATACTCCAGCTAGTATACATATTGGGCATCCATGTTATGGTCAATTAACACCTGTCAAAACAGGGTATCCACTGACCAGTATTACGTGACCAAGTTGACCGCTCACCAGGTGCCTAAATCTATATGTTAAATTTCATGTAAACCCTTGCATTCAAAATGATATCATGCAAATTTCCACGAATTTTTCAGACGTTGCGCCGTGTGCAATGATCTAATTTTCCGCTTTGTAGCCGAGTTTTAGAGTTTTCAATTCGGCCAAAATCCCATGCATTCATTTTATTTTAAGCCGTGTTTGCAGAAACCGTGAAAAGGGCTATTCTTTCTGTATCACTGATCAACCAATGTGATCTACGAAACTACGTAAATTAAGTTAAAGAATTTAATCTCTTATCTTCAATAGCCTAACCCGATGAAACGACAAAAAGAAGATAAATATGCTTACGTTTTCGTTTATAAAAAATATATTTAGGCAAGCTCCTCAATTATTATTTATTTACGTGTTTGTTTTCAGATATTCCTGTATCTAGTCCGCTTACCACACGACCAGTCCAGCCTACTTATTGCTATAAACTAGTCCAATTCTCTTTATTTCTCTTTTCGCCGGTTTTAGTCACCAGCATTGTTTTCCCCTGCTCGTGTTTGCTCTGTCTTCCGCTACCTGTCGCTATAATTTTATCTCCTTTTATCTGGCTCTTTCTCTCCTTCCCACCCACCCTCCTCCTTGTCTCTCTCTCGTTGTTTATCGCTCAAATTTCGCCTGTTTTCTCGTGCTCTCATGTTGAGAAGCTAAATATTTTGAGCAAAAGCCGATAAAACGTAGATTTGAGTTTAGTGGTGTACTATATTTCGGCTGGCCAAACCAGTCTTCTTCAGGTACAATGAGAGTTTACATTGGATTGCTTCTATTTACATATGTATAGTAAATGGTTGTTGACGTAATACTGGAAAAATGTGATAAAATGTGGTAGTTACAACAAATTTGAACTCAAATTCTAAGAGTTACCGAAGAATAACGGAAATGAAGAACAATGAAGAACAAGAAGCCTGTCAAGGAATATTAACCATTAATGTCACTGTGTCCTTGGTATCAACATGCATAATTCGCTTTTAAACACATAACGCAAGGCGCAATGGAACTAGAAAACAGACGTATTGGGGTTTTACTGCCTTGCGGCTGGTTAGCCTATGCGACTTCCAGATTGCGTGACAAAGATCTCTCCAGGACAACGAGCTGAGTGGTAAACAGGAAGTGCTGGATCGGACAAGAGTGTTGACTAGTGAGCAATGTACAAAGGCAACGAGCCAACAAGCTTGAGGGAAGTCGCTGCGCAAACTTAACCCACACCACGCAGGAGCGACCCAATTTTAATGACGGCAAAGCGATAAATACAACCCATCTCCAAAGGGAGAGAGGGAGGGAGGGGGAGAACTTTGACAAATTGCAAACAGCTAGTTGATTTACTATAGAAGACAAACTGCCAAGTGAACCTTGGACGACTGACTGAGGCTTTTATAGCTAGACCCTATTAAAATAGCCACTTGAACAGGTTCTACCACGTAGCAGGTAAGCATTACACCGTGCTCTTTAGCACTAATGAATGAGGCTTTAACAGATTTGGCCAGTGCAGGTGTACGTTAGGAACCCGTTGATTGTATGACCTTGAACGACCGACTACAAAGAACGCGAAGATAACTATCGCGACACGGCGGGTCTAATTTGCAGGTCGCAGGTCGCGGGTTGCAGGTCATTGTTTCACCGATACAGAAAGTAACCTAAACATTCTTAAAAGCTAACCTTAGGCCTAATTAGGCCTAAACAAAAGCTTTTAGGACTAAGGTTAGCTTTTATGAATGTTTAGGATACTTTCTGTATTGGTGAAACAATGACCTGCAACCCGCGACCTGCGACCTGCAAATTAGACCCGCTGATCGCGACATGAATAGCCCTTTTAGTACGGTCACGTAACATTAACCGTATTTACTGATAGTGCTGTAAAATCTCATTTAAAGAGAAGAACAGATACTCATTTATGTGCACAATACATCGAAGCATAAAGTCTGCAAAAACTTTCAAATACTTACCCCTTCATAACATTTCAAATTCCGTTTTCCGTGAATCTTCTC
>NC_090870.1:15787516-15812516 GCF_036669935.1 Montipora foliosa | reverse complement strand
TTGAAATAATTTTGTACGAGGTTACAGAACCTCTGAATGTCCTACACCAACTTTGTACATAAGAGAGTATGATTGTGGTGGTACTAAGACTTCAAAGACCTGCTCCAAAGATCAGATCTACAGAGAACTAGTATATGAAGATGACGCTTTTGTATTGGTCGAAGTCATCATGAGCGGATCTTGACAAGCTTGCTTAGATCCAGTGACTTTGATACATGGTAGTTTGACAAAAGAAATGGTTTGTTTACATGTAACAGCTGGGGCATATCAGATATGAATTCTCAGTGTTATCTAAAGCTATCGAAACAGAGACTGCTGTATCGAAACTGATAGGGCTGCGCTCAAGGCAGAAGGAGATTGAAATGATATCCTAGAGCAGAATCATCGTACTACATTAAAGTAATAGGACCCTTACAGAGTTTGTAGAAAATAGCACCGGCTCGAAAGCCGTTGGATTTTTCTCAATCAATCATGAACTTAACCTATGGATTTTCTAATGTTTCTCATGGCTGATTTCATCCCTCCAAAGAGCAACAGCTCTGCAAAAACAATTTCCATCTCCTCTGACAACGACTTCTCTCCTTTGAGGAGGTATATTTCCTGAAGCCATAATTCGTTTACGCAAGACGTAACTAATAGGAAAACATCCTAGACACATGTAAATACAACGGAAAAGACTTTATTGTGTTATTTCCTCCAGAATTGTACCTAATTTTGTAATATTTCGAGACCATGGCGAGATGTCAATTTCACAATACACAGCAATAAACCTTACGGATCCTCACGCGAGCAAGGTTAATCCAAGGAAATTTTATTCCATATTTCACGGTTATTCAAACAACTGATAAATCCGTGTCGAAAAAAGGGTTTAACTCTCTCCAAAATCGTTTTGTGGACGTCGAAGTAAGTTTCCGCCATACCTTTTCTTACAGCGACTCGCAATGTTTGCCCCGAGGCGATCTCAGAACCCATTGCGTACAAACAGGGATCCGATTACTGGCAACTCATTCATTCCCGATGGTGTCCACTTACGAGAGTTGACTTGTACTACTACCCACTACCACTGCCACTACCATAATAATAATCACAATGATAATGATGATAATAATGATAATAATAATAATAATGATAATAATAATAATAATAATAATTAATAATAATATTATTATTATTATCATCATCATCATCATCATCTAAGGTTTATAAAATGGCGGACGAAGTCTCCCCAACAATCTACCGCCCACTTAAAGTGTATCAAGAAACGAATTTAGTTCCAAAATGAGTGAGGAAAGAATCCAACTTGGTAGAACAAGATGGACGGAGAGAATATGTATCGATCTTATGCAATGTAAAAAGAAAGCGACAGACCTTCATAAATCCGAAAACTTTCCTAGAAAAGAGGCCGGAAAGACGGGATAATGAATTTAACGCTGAACTACTGGAACAGCATGGGTTTCCAGCACTTGAATAAAACGGCACAAAATCTACGGGATAACCTCGCACACGTTGAGAAAACAACCAAGGCTACATCAACACGGATCACTGATGAAATAAGACAGCAACAACAGGTATCATAAACATGTAATTGCCCGAATTCAACCTCAGGAAGTTGGAGCTGCGGGAAGGAGCTGAGACGTGGCATAGAACACCCAGCAAGAATTGAAAGCTGGAGAGAATCTCATAATAATGAAAATGATAATGATAATGATAATGATAATGATAATGATAATGATAATGATAATGGTGATGATGATGATGATGATGATGATGATGATGATATTGAACCATACATTGCGAGAGTCTGGGATATGATATCACCTTTGGAAAGAAGGCCAAGGAATCAATTATTTGTTTTTCATGGATGATCTGAATTGTTTAACGAATGGTCCAGACAATTCGCATATGCAGTATTATGTCCAGAAATGCACCTAATTAGATGCACGCCCAATTTTGACATCCAACACGTGTCCCGTTATGTCTTGGATGATGTCTTAAATGAGTGAATGAAGGCAGGAGTATGTGAAGAGGCTAAGACGTTAGTCTTTTGAAGACCAAAATCATCCCAAAAGGGTATTAATTGAAGGGCTGTGGCCGTTGTTAGATACAGTGTCGCAGTTGTCAACTTGAACAGAAATGAGGAACTAGATGATCCAGACATAAGAACTAAAAAAATCGTGACTGCGTATCGTGCACTGCGTCCCAAAGCTCATGTGAGCCGGTTTTATGTGTCCCGCATTAAGGGAGGGGTTTAACGAGCATCGAAGATTGTATTACAAGGGAAAGAAGAACTTTATCTATCAACCAGTGATGAAACACTTTTGCTGTATATGGCACGTAGAGGGTTTTCAAACATACACAAACTGAGTCGGATCGACTTTTTGGTAACTGAAGACGGCTCGTTACGTGAAAGTCAGCCCGTGCTTGTAGAAGGAAGTGAAATAAACGAAGTTCGACGCATTGCAGAGTTCGCTGACTAAGCATACATATATTATAGCGCTACTTACGAGCCGAAAACGTAGGGTGGGTTCAGATGGGAATGCAACTGAAAACAAAACTGACAACAAGAAAAGTATAGAAGTGGAGAAGGCTACCCTGGTTGAAAAGATGCCTCTACATGACCAGTTCCGCAGAGAAACGAAGACCTTAAGAGCGGAGTCTCTCGGAAGTGGCTCATCTCTCTTAAAAGAGGAAAACCGAGAGTTTATTAATCACGCCCCATGATCACGTATTTAGTCCGAACGCGGTGAAAAGTATCATCTATCATCAAGAATGCTCTGATATCTGACGCCTTTGCGGAGAAAGAGTTGAGAATTTTACACTCAAGTGCATGCAAAATGGTGGCACAGAAAGATTATAAGCGGCGCCACGACATGGTATGAATGCATTTTCACTGCAATCTTTGTAAGAAGTATGGTCAGTGTCATGTCATTGGGAGGTGGACTACCAACATGTGCTAGAGTGTGTCCTAGAGAATGATCAAGTTAACATTCTCTGGGACTTCAACATTCAGAGAATTGAACATTCCAAGCCGGACATTACCCTTGTGAATGGACAAGGGAGAGGGAAAATCAATGTTTGCATGGTTGCTTCGGTGCCAGGTGACAGTCACACAGTGAAAACAGAGTTTGAGAAAATCGAAAACTATGCAGAAATGAGACTGGATATGGAAATGGATGTGGAACAGAAAGACAGCAGTTATCCATGTAGTGATAGGGGCACTTGGATCAATACCACCAACATTGCCCTGTTACCCCAGTCAGTGAGGCAAAGGGCTTAAATCGGGAGTCTGCGGAAATCGGCATTACTAGATACAGCAAACATTTTGTGTAAGGTGCTGTCCATTTGAAGTCATGAGGACCGGTTGAGCAGCATACAGACCACAATGGGTTTTAAAACACCGAGACGGCCCAGAAAGACACACGGGGGTCGACACTTAAAGACATAGCGGTGTCAGCGGACCAGGGGCTCGTTTCTCGAAAGTCCCGAAAACTTTTCGGGCCCGAAAAGCTATTTGTGAAATTGCCAACCGCTTGTTTTAGAAAGCCGATTTTTTAACATGTTTTCAAGGCAACAAAAAGAAAAATAACTGTGAAGTTTGACGAATTAAATCCTCTCCGTTCTTGAGATACAAAGGGAATTGTGACACCCGAAAACGACCCGTAAAGTTTCGGGACTTTTGAGAAACGGGCCCCTGCAGAACAACATTACGACTGAGGAGGAGAAGGTGGAAAGGTATCAGGACCTAGCATTCGAAATTAATAGCTTTTGTAGAGCCCCGAAAGTGTTAGTGATACCCATCGTGATTGGTACACTTAAACATCCCGAACATTGCAAAGACCTCAGTGGTATGATTAGACTTACCTGACATCTTTGGAAGGGCACAATTGTCGGCCATTCTCGGTACTGCTCACACATTGCAGAAGCTGCTGGAAGCTACTGAGACATGACTGATGAGAAGATCCAGAAGGATATCAGAGAACTAAAAGAGAATCACAGAATAGTAATGATTAAAATAATAACAATGATGGCGATGATGATCACGATCGCGATGACGGTAACGGTAACGATAACGATAACGATAGTGATAATGGTAACGTTAAATTGTGTGGGGAGAACAGCGAATTTTTGTGTGAGAACATTTTAGAGTAGATTAGAAAACTAAAGAACTGAGCCGAAATTTAGCAGGTTCTGTCGCGGTCTATGTTGGTGGATACCAAGACCTATCTATCTTATTTCCGACGACGGAAGTCCAATATTTTGCTGCAATTTGCATACGAACGTTTTTTTGCAGGTAGAAAGCAATTGAAGAAGCTTTTTGTTACAATGTTCATTAAAAATGTTACCCAAGAAGATGACAGTCAAGTCGGATCGCTGGGAAGGTATGAGTGTCATGCTTTTGCAGTCGGTGACTCTTCCCCAAGTATGCATGGATTCACTATCAATGTGATCACATGTGAGTATTATTGCGACGTTATAAATCTCCTGATATTGCTACAAGTCCAGTGACTTCCATAAGCAGAATTTTTGGTGACACTCCATCTTTTATCTACTATATTTTTCATGACCCTCCCTTTTCCCATTATAAGGTTTAAAAGCTACGACCCATCAATTTCCTAGTTTCGAAACTACCTAACAATCAGTCTATTAAGCTGACATAACTCTACTAAACATAAGACGTTCAACAAATACGCAAATTAAAACTTGACGATAAATAAAGCATACGAACGTTGGAGTCCACATTTTTATCAAAAGCGCAGAACTTAAACTGTGAACTGAATCATTTTAGGCGCTGATCTGTGAGTAGTACACTCTGGAGGTTCCAAAGATGCTTAGCTCTACCCACATATCTAATCCGCAGATAAGAGCTGCGTTGGCACTGGATATTAGTTTTTCTATTACATGGGCAAATGTTTAGAATAAGGCTGTTTTGATGATATGAATACGCTAATAGATGAGATGAATAGAATACAAATCTCCCGCCCTCATTTTCCCCAACTCTCATTATCTTTAGTATAGCTTCTGTGATCAATTCCATCTTTCCTTCAACAAGAATATTGCGTAGATTGGTGACATGTCTTCGTACTTTCTGCCCTGATTAGCCCGGCGTGCTATTTGCAAGTAGTCTCTGTCTGTAACTTTATGGACTTGTATTAAATTTGTTGTTGTTGTTGTTGTTATTGTTGTTGTTGTTGTTGTTGTAATGGTAAGCTCTATCCACTCTTTCAACACCTGGAGCCTGCAGGTCTTAAACATTTCATGCTTTTTATAGATGACGAACTTCCCCGAGTTCATGTCACGAAGCCTGGAGTTTTGCAACATGGACAAAATGTCGCGATGACGTGCAACTTAACAAACACGGGAAGAGCGGACCTCAAGAAAATATCGTGGTTCAAGAATGAAATGTTATTGCAAGTTATGCGATGTCCAGATCCAAGAAGTCCTGAGGATTTTTTGGCACCGTTAGTTATCAAGGACGCTGGTACAAAAGACGGAGGTAGTTACACCTGTGTTCTTGAAGTGCTTGTACGCAACTCCCTAAAGTATAACGTGACAGATGTCGCAATGATCACGGGTGAGTAGTCAGTTCTCTCACACTTTCATCTTAGAGTTCAGGAGCAGATTTCGAAGAGGCCTAGAAAAATATCCTTATATGACTGTTCATATGTGCATTGTGACTAAAGTAGCCGAAACGTTTGTGTTGGTCGCTGTCCTTTGTAAACAAATAGAAGAAACTCCCGACGTATCTGCAATGGGTTGTCGAGCTCGTTCAGGCCTTACATACAAAAGTTTTGAAGCAGGCAACCGTGGACAATCTTCCTGTCCGGTGTACGTTGGATAAGCGGCTTGATGTGATCGGCGTAATTATAAGTTGAGAAGCTAAATATTTTGAGCAAGAGTCGATACAACGTAGATTTGATTTTAGTGGTGTACTATATTTCGGCTGACCAAACCAGCCTTCTTCAGGTACAATGTGAGTTTACATTGCATTGCTTCTATGTACATACAAATAATAAATGGATGTTGACGTAATACTGGAAAAAATTGTGAAATCTATTTCCGATAGGAATTAATTGCATGTCCAAACCTACTGCAGTCGCAAAATATTTCTTCTCCTTTCCCCACAATATTTCTAAGAACAACGTGTTTGTATTGTTTTTTTCCTTACTGCCTCACTATCACGCTGAATATTTGATATTTCGAAAATGGGATATTGACCTCTCCCCATAGGAGCTTCTCAGGGTCAATGAAACAAAATCAACGAAACTAAAACAACAACTGTTAAGAATCCCAACGGGCTGGAGGCAAACAAGGTGGCTATTATTAGTACAGGCGAGAAGTTGAACCAGGGACAGCAGGATCAAATTCAATGAGTGGTCAGAGCGGGTGTTTAAGCTGGGATCTCCGGGTCTTTAATGATTCACTTAACTCAAATTGTTGTTAATTATTGTTCTAAGCAAAAGTACTTGGATACGAATGATCAAAACGCTATTGAATTCTCGTGTGCATGTTGCTTGTTTTTATGCTTGCCTTGCTAGTAAAAACCAAACTTACGTTACTTTAATCAAATAGAAGCGTCACAAATGCTCACAGTTTTGATTCTTTGGCTAGTTGCTCCGTGGATTGATAAAGCCTTGGAGGAACTCAAGGTTGACAAGAAAAAGGGACAACAAGTGTCGTTTGAGTGCAGAGCTGGAGGATTTCCATTGGAAGTTCAATGGCAAGCGGAAGCATTTAAGAAGGACTCCATAATACCTTCCAAGTGTATAAGTAAGGGTGATGTTTATACGTTACACTACGTGTTAAACTAAGTGGTAAAAGGACATTAAATGTTCTGTTGCATGGGTGAAAATGGATGATATGCCAATCAAAGCATCGTTTTAAAGGAATCCTAAAGATCTTAGATCCAGTCCATGATGAAATTTCAACTTGGGCACTGCAGTTGGATATGATTTGTAACTTCAACTGAATCAACGCGGTTGCTGTTGTCTTATCATCGCCACCACACTCAGTTTTTTCACTGATTTCCAAGCTTTCATCGTGCACCTTAACTCGACCTTCACAAGTACTTTCTCGTTTGCATGAAACAACTGTTCAAAAGAGTGCTCTTAAATGAGTCCTTTCACTCTCTTCTTGAACAGATGGATCAGATGAAAAGTACGGAATGAAGAAAAGTGGAAAGGACGAGTCTTACATCTTGACGGTATCGGACTTAGAATACAGTGATGCTGGATATTATTACTGTTGTCTTTCATCCAACTGCTCATCAAGTCATTCCAACAGAGATAACTGCCAGCGTTTCACTCTTGTCGTTAGTGGACAAAGGTAATTACCGTACCAAGGTTCAAATGCTTGCTGAATTTACCCGTGGGTGACAAGGGTGTGAAAGGGTCCTTTGGTCAATGTCAGTTATCGCTGACCGCAACCAGTTTGCTATAAGGCCACACAGAAAAATGATTGAAGAAAGATAAAACCACGTCCTGGCAGCAGACGTTTTGATTTTCCTCTAATTCAACACTAATCGTATATCAGTAACTAGCAAGTGCAATGAAGTGATTCCATTTTTCTTTGTACGTTTGTGTAACTATACCGAACAAACCGCATCCAGCTGACTCAACGATTCTTTTCTGTCCTTATATCAAGAGAGTGGGAAACCAACTTCACAATGCAAAAGAAGGAAAAAAAACCATTGCACCCTTAAGCAACTGGAATGAAGCCGGTTTTGTTTTTTTAGCAAAATTATAGAGGGATTCTCTGTCCATTAACCAGTCTGGGAGAATATTTAAAACACTGGAATAAAAATAATTCTTTTAGGTACTTCCTTGAACTAAAATATTTGCTTTTAACCACAGATCAACTCGTCAAATATGCGACAGCTGTGTGCTGGTGATGCTATTTCTAAGGTAGGTGTCTCAATCCCCATTCCCGGCCCTATTATATTTTGCACGCGGTTTAATTACTTGGCTCTTAAACCGGAAATTGGTGGCAGTGGCCTTTCACTGTTTAGCGAGAATCTTCAGTAGTGGCTAAAGAGTAATCAAGATACTAGAAGGACTGAATTTGCCACTCGATGAACCGTCGAGCTTCTTTTTGATTAAACGGCGGCCATATTTGTGTCCCGACCCAATCCTCTGGGAATTGAACTAAATTATTATGCAAACGGTTTCTTTTGTTTTCGTTGAAAAACATGGCTGTTGATCGCGTGAGTGAAAACCAACAATAGTCTCCTCCGCAGCCGTTCTTTGTGTGGTCACGCAACGCTCCTCCCAAACATGTTTGTGTGGGGTGGAGCGTTGCGTGACCGCACAAAGAAGGGCTGCGAAGGAGAGACTAGAGCTATAGAGGGTGTACGACGTGAACCAGAAAAATGACTTCAAAGGAATAAACGATGGATTGTGATCGTGATCGTGATCGTTATCGCGATCGTGATGGTTAATTTTATTGTCTTTAGCATCATTGAACCTATGTACAATTGTTTACAGGCTTAAGGCTTACTCACTTATTGCCTTTATCCACCTCTCATTCTGATGTACCACTTCAATCGTTCACATTTAAAGTTATTGAGCGATGTCGACAGGCACTTTCCAACAGGATGCTAATTAAGGTTATCAAAGATGCTTAGCCCTGTACATTTGCAGCAGCATTGATAAAACTATTAGCCTGGCTGGATCAATCACAATATTTTTTTTCTCACAATTGACTCACTTTTATAAATCACTGCCTTAAACAATTCATTGCCAATTTAAATCTTTTCTTTTTTTCTTCGTTCCTGATCGCTGTCCTCACTTAATTCCGTATTCGTTTCATCCAGCCGCCAAGACAACCAGTTACTATCGGAATATTCTCAACTTTGAATCCAAGTCTTCCTTCCCGTATTTTGAACGCCACAAAGACTGTATTTTTTTGCCGTTCGATTTTCGTCCACATTCGCGTCATTCGAAAATGTTCCATCAATCAACTGTGACATCTTACTTTATTTGCCTCTATCATCAGTTATGGTCGTATCCCTGTCTAACAGATCTTTATCTCTCGGTCGCTGACTCTCCCTCTGTTGCATTGTGACGTGCCTGACAGAACTTTTTTTCTATTTTTCCCATTTCTTTTTCTTCTTTTTCTATCACATTTCCAAAATTTCAATTTTGTTTCATTTTTTTTCCAAGTGAGTGTTCTTTTTCGTCCACCAAAACTTCAGCATTCCATTGTGTTCTACATGTGATCTTTTAGTGGCTTTTTTAGTTGCTTTCTTTAAGCTAAGAATTAGATTAATTAATATGAGACGGATAAATGAAGGCACACGGATTTACGATGGCTAGTCATTTATGAGTTATATATACAGGCTGTGGGGGAGGCGCAGTGGCCTCGATTCCGGATGGAGTGGTCCGTGTTCGGGTCCTGGCCGGGGTCACTGTGTTGTGTTCTTGGGCAAGACTCTTTACTCTCGTGGTCCCCTCTCTACCCAGGTGTATAAAAGGGTACGGGCGAATTTAATGCTGGGGTTAACCCTACGATGGACTGGCATCCCATACAGCCCTCTAGGTTCGTAGCAGACTTTACCCATGTGCAGGCTGTAGTGCCTGTTATGTTGGTGAAACCAACAGACACTTCGCCTCTCGCATCCGTAAACATATCTCCTCTGACAAACATTCCCACATCTTTAAACACCTGACAAGTTCTGAAAATTGTCGCTCTCTTTGTTCAGAAGATTGTTTCAAAATTCTCGACTCTCTGTCCACAAACGTCCAATTAAAAATCAAGGAAGCCATGCACATCCTTTGGGAGCAGTCGTCTATAAATTCTCAGGTCAAACATCTTAATTTACTCCTTCCGTACTATTAATCTCCTTCTTAGCTTAAATAGTCTCACTTTTTTTGTAGGAGGAGGACGAAAAGGAGGAGGAGGAGTAGTAGTAGTAGGAGGAAGAGGAGAAGGAGGAGGAGGAGAGGGAGTAGGATGAGGAAGAGGAGGAGTGGTAGTAGTAGTAGGAGGAAGAGGAGGAGGAGAGGGAGTAGGAGTAGGAAGCGGAGGAAAGGGAGTAGGAGGAGGAGAAGGAGGAGGAGGAAAGGGAGTAGGATGAGGAGGAGTAGAAGTAGCAGGAAGAGGAGGAGGAAGAGAAGGAGTAGTAGGAGTAGGAAGGAGAAAGAGGAGGAGGAGTAGAAGGTGGAGCTGGAAGAGGAGGGGGGAGGGGAGTAGAGAGGAGGAGAGGAGTAGGAAGAGGAGGAGGAGGAGTAAGTAGATCGGTAGGTGCGTAGTGGTAGTACGGTGTGGTAGTAGTGTATCAGTATTTGTCTTTCTATTTGTATTTTAGCCAGACTAATTTAATTTCCTTTTGTTTCCTAACAGCACGACTTTGATCTCCGCAAGGAACAAGCTGTGACCTCGAAAAACAGAAAGCAGTGATTTACTGTCGTTGGGTCGAGTGCAAGTTTATTTTTAAAGGCAAACGTATTTACTGTCAAACAGAAAACTAATATATTCGCTTGAGAGGAATTTCAACAGCTTTATCAGTTACGCGCTTGTAATCTTTGCCCATAACGTCCATAACCTGCTGGGTAAATCTGGGGAGTAAATTACTGTGCCACAGTATTGCGTTATAGTGACAAAATTAGTACAGACCGTTAGTCGATGTTTAAGTTATAAGCATATTTTTAAAAGGAGAAGAAGTGTAGTTGTCTACTACACCAACGACTAAACCCCGGAGTTAGTAAGGGTTTGATTTCATTTCAAGAAAAGGACAACTGTATGAATAAGGTGTCAGATTGTTGCAAAACAAAAGATATTTAGAGTTTAAAGGCAATATTTGGGGTTGTTGCATTCGTTTTTGTTTTTTCATAGCTTTTTAATGTTTATAACCTGCTGGGTTAAATATGGGGAATACGTTATTTTGACAGTACTGTGTGATAGTGACAAAATACTTAGTATAATGTTTTATAGGCCTAAAGATTAATGATATAAACGCTATTTTGAAAAGGAGAAACAGTCACTGTGGTGTTGATTATTCTTTGTTTCGGTTGGCACAATTAATTTAATCCACGATTACTGAACTAGAAAATGAAGGTTTGATTCCAATTCAGGAAAGGCACAACATCACGAAAAAGTCTGATGCGGAACGTGTTAGATTCATGGAGGTAATCCGAGCCTTTCCATACTTGTCATTAATTACGTACATATACATGAAGGCTTAAATACTTCAAGGCCCAGACTAATGGCAAGGACTTTATCCTTCAAAATTGCAATTACCTTCTTAAACTCTTAGTAAAGTGAGACTCAAACAGTGTTTTGGTATGGCGGGATATCCTATCTTTCACCTAAAGATGCAGGATAATACGTTTCCAGGACTTCTAATTTGTGGGAGTGGGGGCATGCCCCCAGACTCCCTCTAGGACCGAAAACAAGGCCCTAGAGGGAGGCGTCCTCTACTTTCAACAGTTCCGAATACAATGCTTATATATGAGTGGCACTAATTTTTAAGATTCTTTGCTTTGATGTCAGTGAGTTTGATCCCCTTAGTTATTGACTTGATAACACAACCAAGCAAAAAAAGTATTTGGGTTGGTATAAGTACCAACGTTGCTTCGCGTACAGCAAAACCTTACCGTTGAAATAGGCATTTTGTTCACAGTCTGGCAAGTGCCCTTGCTGGCTAAGCACTGTATAGACACGTTAAAGAAGTTTAGTAAATAATCTAGGTGCACTCTCAAGAGCATTTGGCAAAGAGGTGTCCCGAAATAGTTTGCCTTGCCACACGAATTTCAGGTATTTGTGTCGTTTTTTTAGCAACTTCCAATCAGAGGCAAAGTTTTCCAGCCTTCCTACTTCAATGGATTGTGATATTATTCATACATTCATCCATACCTAATTGGGGGCCGGAGTCTGTTTTACACGTATACGTAGCTTCCTCATTTCGTCAGTTATTTCTCTGTGCCAGCCAGCCCCGCGGGCACTTGGTTCTTTTGGATGGTTTGAGAGGAGGACTTTGGCCTGTTTGGCTTAGTACTTCTGTTGCTTTTATTTCCAGAATATTTGTTTCTCTATGTTGATGTCACCTGTAACGTCTGCGCAAGCGGGATTTGTTGCTGATTGCAACTTTTTTTCGAACTCGATGAGCCTCTTCCATCTCTTTCGGCTGTTGTGATAACATATTTACTGGGATAGTGCTTGGGCCACAATCACGGACAAATGTGTTGAGGCAATTTACCAAAACTAACGCTTTCGAAATAACAGTAGTATTTTGAATTTGAAGGAAAACAATTTTTTCATCGGTAGTCACCCCCCCCCCCCCCTTCCCCCTACCCAAATGTTGCAAAACAATTGTAAATATACCCAATGTATATGTTCGTGTATGTTTACTTGTTTCCAATGTTGAAAAAGGGGGAAGGGGAGGCTACCTTTCACGAGGGGAGAGAGGAGAATTTACACCAAAGGAAAAAAGGTTGGTAGGTTTCATGTATCAACAACTAGTATCTATAAAAAAAATGCGAAAAAAAACTTTTCTTAAAGCAGGATGTTAAGCCCAAAGAAATGAAGCCGAGTATTGTAAGTCAGCATTGCGTTGTTTTGAAATTTGTATGTGATCTGTTTGATGCAGATTACGTCGGTTATACAACCCGACACCTTCATCAACGCATTGCTGAACTCAAGTATTCAGCTATTGGTAGGTAAAAAGTGCCACGGGAAACTTGACGGTCTCGTTTACGAAATGCTATTTATGAAATAACTGAGGCCTAGCCTTGACACTAAGAGTGACTCCATCAATGCTTAACTTTTTGTTTAGCTAGCTTGTAGCATATTTTTATGCTAACTTTTTTCTTAATTAATGAACTATTGTTTTTTTGTGTGTGTATTTATAGAATATTCATACTGTCTTTTTTTACTTGATAACGACGTTCGAGCTCGTCAAAACGTCGTATATATTTTAACCGTGTATTTTGTAACTGTTTTTACAAAATTTCTTAAATGTTATTAAGAAAAGTTTTTCCGGAAGTTGACTAGCAATAGAGTTATTTTTATAGAGTTATGACATAAGAGTTAGAGTTAAGTTTCCAAAATCCGGAATTCAAGATTTTGGAAGGCCTAAATCCTTAATTTAGCAATACAGAAAGTATCCTAAACATGCATAAAAGCTAACTTTAGGCCTAAGGTTAGCTTTTAGGAATGTTGGCTGAGGATTTTGGAAACTTAACTCTAACTCTACGAGATAACTATTTTTTTACACAATATTGTGCCTTTAGTTCACCCAAATATGTAGATATTAACTTTTGACGTCATTCGTCATCAACCGACTTTTCCACATTGTTGATTTTAGGTCTTGCTGTTTCCAGGCTCCAAAGCAATGACGCAGGGGTACCAGACCTCCTAATCCGAGAGTACTTGTGAATTTTTTTTTGGTCTTTTTTTTTCAATCCGATCAACCGACCCAATATCAGGAAATGCATTCGACGGTAAACCAACAAAAAAAAAAGGGGCGGGGGGAGGGGGGTGGCCTAAAACACACAAAAACAAACATTCCCAATTCAAAGCAAGTACAGTTTTTCCAGCCGACAAAACAGCAGAATCAAGACAAAGCAAAGTCACTCCTGCGGGAAAAAGTATGGTTTCTGGGTATCAACGGTAATGCATGCCTTGCGTGTCAAGCGACAACCTTAGAAACCAATGCCACCAATGCCAGAGGAACCCTGGCATCAGATTATTGCTGATTTTAAGGAATTGTCCGATGTAGGACACCTACCCTATTGTGGAGTTCATACCTTCAGAGTCTGCACCGGTTGTCATGCCACGTCTCCGCAAGATATTCGTAGAGTTTGGCGTACCAGCTCAAGTGCGTACCGACAACGGCCCACCGTTCAACGAGAAGGCGCTTACGTCCTTTGCGAAGAACTCGGGATTTGACCACCGAAAGATAACCCTCAAATGGCCTTAAGCGAACGGAGGAGTAGTACGATTCATGCGCACAATCAAGAAGACGATTGGAGCGGCTATTGTGGAGCACCGCCCCTGGAAACACGAGTTACACGATATGCTCCGTAACTACAGAGCGATCCCACATTCTTCAACAGGCAAGCCACCAGCCACCGTGTTATTCAACAGACCAAAGCGTATTAAAGTAACTTCCCAATGTGACCAGCCGTTCAGGAGACCTAGCATCCATTAAGCACCGTGACCAGCTGCCTAAGGCAAAGATGAAAACGTATGCTGACCGTAGTGTGTACGTGAATCCGAGCAATATTGCAACCGGGGACAAGGTCCTAGTCAGGCGTAACTCCTCGCGCAGCATCTCCGGAACCCCCTATAACCCCAAACCTGGCATGAACGGCAAGGGCACGATGGTTACTGCTGCGAGCGAAGGGAGAAAGATTACCAGAAACTCAACCTTTTTTAAGAAGTTGCAGCCCGATGTCCAAGTTACAGCACGCGAGCCTGATGACGGCATCCTAGCCCACTCATTACCACGTAGTCATGTCAGTGAGAGTGCTGAACCTCGCCTCTATCCGCAGCGGAACCGACGGCCCCCAGCTCAAAGACTATCTTTAGAACAACAATGAGAGCAAGGTGACACATGTGTTGGCCACACCGGGTTGTTGGCCATTTTTGGCATGAACTGAACACTACTGTGAGAAAATAAAATAAATAAAATTGTCTCTCATTAGGGCTAAAGAGTTCCTAAAAATAGTAACAAAAATAAGAGCAAGGTGACACACGTTAACACCAACCCGGTGTTATTTGCTTGCTCTTATTTTTGTTACTATTTTTAGGAACTCTTTAGCCCTAATGAGAGACATGGCTGCGATCAGTTTTGGCATGATGCTAGCAACATTATCGACTTTTCACGTGCTTAAGACTGCGAAGCGAGCGTCCTTTGGACGTGGGAGAAATTCGGTTGAGGTCTTGAATTTTAGTACCGGTCTTGAAAAGTCCTTGAATTCGTTTGAGGTCCTTAAAAAGTACTTGATTGTTTACGCCCCATCATTTTCTGAGAAATTAAATTATTTTGCTGAGGGAAAATTGGCCATTCATGACAAATACCAAACGATAAGCGATCACGGTGAGACAATTTCTAGGTATAAAACAAGAAGGCGTACATGACGCGAAACTGTATCTTAACCTCAATTTCATGCGCATCGCACCAAGCTGTGGGGTTTTTCGCCACGTGCACGTGCGTTTGTTGTAAAGAGGCTCAGTGTTTTGCGCCGCGTAAATAGTTTGGTTTCTCTCTTCATTTTCAATTCAATTAGCGATGGGCAAATGTGTCTTCAATTATAAATGGTTAAGCGATCCAAACTATAGCTGGGTAAAAGAATTAAACGCGACAAACACAGGGCCATGCTTGGAATTGAGCATTGTGATTGTTTAATTCGTCCGCTTCTGCTTCTGACTCCGACAATGCGGTTTTCACTGGATCATAACAGTACTATGGATTATCACACAATCAGGCTGGCAAGATCATAGCAGACTTCTGTTTACTAGATAAGGTATACTGACCACATTTGAAATTACCAAAGCTTGTTTACAAACATCGAAATAAATTGCTTCCTGATATGTATGACTATGTGACACCTGTTTCACGAACATCAGAGAGGCTCATAGATCCATATTGTACACGTTAAAGATCAAACCAAAATCTGTTTATACTTCGGCCAAGAAATAATTATGATAAATTCAGTGTTAGATTTGCCGATAATTGGAATAAAATACCTTGACATATATATATTTAAAAAATGATTCCTTTCTCCAAAGCTTTAGAAATGAGCTTAAAGATTATCCGCTTACGTCTGAAGCCCGAGAATGACTTTCTGTTTAACTGTAGTTGCACCGTTTTGTTGTTTTGCTTTGTTTAGTTAGTTTTGTTTGTTTACTTTCTACCTCAAACTTATTAATTAACCTAATTATAGTCTATTTTTCTGGTTCCACAACGTAGTCTATCATGTCTGCCTACTCTTTGAAATTAAATATTAATATTAATATCCTGTATTATATGCTAGATTAGGTAATCCAGTGGGTTTCGCTCGCAACCCTCCACCATTTCTGTAAAATGTATTATTAATCCTACAACGCCTCGATGTCATGATTGGCCACTAACTCGACTTACTGGGTTGGTCGTTATTTGTGAATTCGGTGAATTTAGTGTAGCTTCTCAAGTTAACATTCTTTTCTTATTACTCGTCCATACAACTTTGCTATCTGTGGGCAAACTTATTCAACATCGATTCAATTTCGATTCGACGTAATATTTCAACACGGCTGAAATTTGGAGGGGGTGGGGGAGGTTACAAATACAATATATTCCATTTCTCAGACAATACGTGCACCATGATTGTCTAATTTTAATATCGAGAATTATGGCACGACAATAAAAGAAAGGTGACACATGCTAACACCAACAGGGTGTGGCCAACACATCACGCATGCGCACAATCATTTCACCCATTCAATTAGCAGCCATGGACGCCTTTTTTTGAATGAAAATAGCCTTTATTCACAATAAAAACGCGCGCTATTTACAAATTAAAAAGCATAAAGAGTCACTAGAAACTAGGAACCGAACTAGGCAGCTAGCCACAAGAGCTTGAGGCCCTAACAGCAGAGTCCATGGGCAGAGCAAAGTTCCCTGCAGAGATCCCTGGATTGTGGACACCACGAACAGCGCACGTACAAATGGAATCCATGACCCAGATGTACTTCTAAATATTGATACGACGTAAATCCATTCACCATGGCACAAAAACCGTTCAAGACCCAAACATCATGGAAGCGAGACTCAGAAAAAGATTTATAATCCAAGAACACTCTCTTCTTAAGATCACAGCATACATAACGGATGATAGCACGGAGTTCTTCTTTGCCATTGCAGAAAGTGGCCCTGTTTCGAAAGGTCCAAATGCCATAAAAAAATGGATTTCGTCAAACGGCGCGCGAGCCGAGCCCTCTTAGCACCGAGACAGGGCCAGCGGAAGAAAAAAACCGTTAAAAGGTTTGCTTCAAACTGGTTACCAAGCAACAGGGAGAGAACTGGCGCAGAGTAAAGCCAGACTCTTTTGACCCTTAGCCAATTTAAAAAACAATGATTAATGGTCTCTCGTCGCGGACAAGAGGCACAGCGACCGGATGAGATACAACCCCAGTTGAAAAGGGAAACACGCACCTTAACGCCGCGGAGTATAACAACCCAAATGACATCGTTCTTATAGTTCTCAGTGGAGGGGTCCCGGACTAGAGACCAATGACCATCGAGGGAGAGCCCTGGCCTTATGACCTGGGATCATTCACGCGGCCAGATTGGCGGAGATGAGTTGATTGAAAGGAGCTTTCCATAAATGGTTTTACAAACTAGGGCACTGTCTCCCACTCTGGATAGAGTATCAAGACAGGCCACGTAAAATGGAGCTGGAGAACAAGCACTGGGAGAAGAGTTATCGCGTAAAGAAGACCATTCGGGACGCAGGAAGGACAAGCGACGCCCCAAGAACTATTTGCGAAGAAAAAAACTAGAATCATCAGGGGAATTAAGCACGGAGGCCATCCCCGCCAATCTCAAAGCCTGGACCTTTAAGACGAGATTGTCAAGATTGACACCACCAAAATTTCAATTTCAAAAAGCAACTGTTACTACACACGGTCTCCATTTTTGAGCCCCATAGCAAGAGCCAGATCAAGGCATTAACCCGCGAAATGACCCGTTTTGGAAGAGAATGAAATCTGGCAAGGTAAAAGAGTTTCCTCAAACCAAGTGTATTGATAACTAGAGCCTTCGCATTGATAATTAGAGCCTTACCGGGAAGGGAAAGGGATCTCTATATCCAGAGATTAAGGGATTTCTCCCGTTTCTCAAGTTGAGGCTGCCAATTAAAATGCTCTGTAGGGATGGTGCTAAACACTACCCCCAAAATTTTCATTTTCTTAACCCAAGTGAGCCTAAAGGCTCATCAAAACGAAACCTCCAGACCCCCCAGCCACATTGCTTCAGTTTTGGTGCGATTCAGTTTGGCACCGGTGGCCCTTTCATTCACATTAACGCAGCTGAAAAGATTAGACAAGGATCGAAGATCCTTGAGTACAGTCGCAGTGTCATCGGCATACCATGTGCTTGCCGCCCTCTAGAATAAGGGAATAGGAACCCCTCAACCCCTGGACAACGGGGAATAAAAGACGCTAATAACTCAACACAAAGGACATAAAGTAAGGCACCATTGTAAAGGTTGATATCCACCAGCAAAACTCGGGTCCAAACTATAAACCTGGAGAAGATGCAAGAAAAAGGAACAGTTGACACGGTCAAAGGATTGCGGATTCATCCGTCCGTTGAATGTAGTCCAAAACACCACGCAAAAAAGTAGCATTAGAAAAAATACTTCAGCCAGGAACCGAGCAAGTCTGATCAGGCTGGACAATATATTCAAGAACTTTGGAAAGACAAAAAGTGATCGCTTTAGAAGGAATCTTATAGTCCACATTCAAAAGAGAGATGGGCCGCCAGTTTTTTTAAGTGCTTAATATCACCACACTTCTTAAAAATAAGGCGGGTGACGCTACCCTTCATCGAGTCACTAAGTTCGCCATCGGAGAAACACTGGTTAGAAACACGAAGTCAAAGGGGACCCAAAGTCTCTCAACTGATAGTCCGTCAGATCCCGATGACTTCCCAATGTTAAGACTCTTAAAAGAGTTAGTTAATTCGTCAAGCGACAAGGATCCCTCGCCCGAAGCGCGTTGAGGGGGTAAAAGGGACTTTTCAACGGATTCTAAACAACGCCGTTTAAAAACCGCGTCAATAGGCTAATCAGTGAAAAAGATCTAAATAGAACCGCACGTGCGCACGTTCAATTTCTTCACTCGAGAACACCTCTAAGTCATTAGAATTAAAAATAGAGGAAATAATATTACGCTCGAAGCGTTCACGTTCAAACTGAAAGAAAAAGCGCGTGGGTCTTTCTCCCTCCTCATGCAAGCCACTGAACTCTAGAACCGTTTTTACAACTGTCTAACTCTTCCAAGGTAAGAGCCTTAAGCTTATTTTCGAGATCGGAAATTTCAGAACTAACTAGGGATTACCAGAAGTAAGCCGAATTAAACCATGTGCACTGGCACAATCTCGGATGAAGCTTGCGCCAGAAATCAATTAAAGAAAAGCCTGAACGAAAATCAGTAAGGCGCTCAGCAGGCACAAAGTTGCCGTCAAACTTACCAAGGTTGTGATCAAAACAATTATAATCACCAGCAATTATTAAGACGTCAGAAGATATGAAGTATTCAAAAAAACGTCTGGAAAATACTTTCTTTTCGGCCAAGTTGTCGGGGGCATAAATATTAATTAAATTGATCCTTAGATCGTCAAGTTTGAACAATAGACTAACCACCTTCCCCGACGTGTCTCTTTTCCAGAGACTGACATTGCCGAAAAAAGATTCAGAAAGGCAAGTAAGGACACCACCTTGTTTGCCTACAGCAGGGGACCAAAACCAAGGTCCACGCCAGGCACAAGAGAAAACGCGGAAAACCTCAGGATCAGTAATCTGCGTTTCCTGAAAACAGAAAACGTTATAAGACTATCTATGAGATAATCTTGGAAACGCTTACGCTTATTTAAGGAAAGAATTGTGGAACTCATGAAGGGTGAGGGTTCTTTGTCTTTTTACAAGAACTGACCAGCATAGGCGAAATTGATTTACGCGCAGGTGGACCATCCGTAAAGTCTAACCTGGCAGGCTTGCATTTGGGTGCAACTCGAGGAGGTGGAGGACGGATAGGAATCTGTGACTGGCGCAGTGGAACTGTAGGGCCAGGATCGTCAGGAATCCCCATCGCAACAATAGCTTGATCAGAAGCAGTAGAACGTTGCGAATTAGCTGCAGCGACAAGCTGTAGATCAGACGAAGTAGGAGAGCCAGAAATGATGCTCGACGGAAGTGAAGGCTCTTGGGACAAAGGAATAGACAGAGACGGCGATTCAAGAGGCGAAAGGAGTGACTGAAACGATTGCCTAGTCTGTGATGACTGAGAGAAATCTGTAGACTGAGAAGACTGCGACGGCTGTGCGGACAGTAGTGTAGCAGCTGATCCAAAGATTATTCGCCATTGGTTTGCAACCCTTGCAGGAAACAATGATATGTCATTCTTTCTATGTGATGGGGATTCCTGAGGATCCTGGCCCTACAGTTCCGCTTCGCCAGTCACAGATTCCTATCCGTCCTCCACCTCCTCGAGTTGCACCCAAATGCAAGCCTGCCAGGTTAGACTTCACGGATGGTCCACCTTCGCGTAAATCAACTTCGCCTATGCTGGTCAATTCTTGTAAAAAGACTAAGAACCCTCACCCTTCTTGAGAGTTCCAAAATTCTTTCCCTAAATTCTCGTGGTTTCAGTAAGCGTTTCCAAGATTATCTGATAGATAGTCTTGTGACGTTTTCTGTTTTCAAGAAACGCAGATTACTGATCCTGAGGTTTTCCGCGTTTTCTCTTGTGCCTGGCGTGGACCTTGGTTTTGGTCCCCTGCTGTAGGCAAACAAGGTGGTGTCCTTACTTGCCTTTCTGAATCATTTTCCGGCAATGTCAGTCTCTGGAAAAGAGACACGTCGGGGAGGGCTGTTAGTCTATTGTTCAAACTTGACGATCTAAGGATTAATTTAATTAATATTTATACCCCGGCAACTTAGCCGAAAAGAAAGTATTTTCCAGACGTTTTCCGGAATACTTCATATCTTCTGATGACTCAATAATTGCTGGTGATTATAATTGTTTTGATCACAACCTTGATAAGTTTGGCGGCAACTTTGTGCCTGCTAAGCGCCTTACTGATTTTCGTTCAGGCTTTTCTTTGATTGATGTCTGGCGCAAGCTTCATCCGAGATTGTGCCAGTGCACATGGTTTAATTCGGCTTAATTCTGGTAATCCCTCAGTTAGTCCTGAAATTTCCGAGCTCGAAAGTAAGCTTAAGGCTCTTATCTTGGAAGAGTTAGACGATTCTAAAATCAGTTCTAGAGTTCAGTGGCTTGAGGAGGGAGAAAGGCCTACGCACCTTTTCTTTTAGCTTGAACGTGAACGCTTCGAGCGTAATATTGTTTCCTCTGTTCTTAATTCTGGTGGCATTCAGCTGTGGTAATGTCTATTAATCGACTTCCTCGTGTTTGGGGACCCAAAATTATTATACTTAACATCAACAGAAACAACAACTTGGTGTGGCTCAATTGGGGGAAGCGGGAGACGAAGCGCTCCACTGAAACTTAAAAGGCCAGCCCCATGTACTCCTGGATTTTGAGCTAAAGAAAAAACCTACCACCAGGGCGATACACATACCGGTATGGAGGAGGGAGTTGGGCCTCCTCCCAGGGCCGACTGTGACCGCTCCTGGGTAAATATGGAAGGTGCACAGACCGATATAGGGGAGGGAGTTGGGCCTCCCCTCAGGGTCGGCTGTGACCAATCGTGGGCCTCCCTAGGGCCCCAACTAACCTATATGTACATTCCAGGAGTACAAAGTGTCGAGTCTATGGGGGCAAAAGTGTGACGAGAGGAGCACTTCATCCCCATTCCCAATTTTTATTGAAAATACACTACTGACTTTAGAAACTGAATGCAAGAATTAACTATCGAGTTGAAACTATTAACTGAAAGGGGCATCAATGTGAGGACACAGGAAACGATTGTGACTATTGGTAACTTGCATACAATAGTAATGCCTTCAACTAATGGATAAGTTATAAATGTAAAATGATTGATGCCTGACAACATGGGTTTTGCAAGTCCTACGTCCAGTAAAATATACATAGAAATAAAATAAAAAAGAGGGGGGGGGGATTGGGAGGGAATTTGAAAGAAAACTTCAGGACAAATTGTGCTTAGCCGTGAGAAAAAAGACCAGAGTGATAGAACGCGTGGAAATGCAACCTATAGGCGATTACGGGAGCGCCATGCGATTGGCCAATAAAACAATGGAGAAATCATAAGATCAGCTCACATGAGCTTGCACGTGAAAATCAACTGGACGTAGGACAAAGCTCAAACAAGAGTTGTCGATTAACTGAAATTTATTTCTGGTGATCAATAAATTATGATTGAAAGGGGCACCGGTGCCAAACTGTATCGCACCAAAACTGAAGCAATGTGGCTGGGGGCCTGGAGGTTTTGTTCTAATGAGCCTTTGGGCATCACCTGCGTTAAGAAAATGAAAATCTTGGGGATAGTGTTTGGCATCATCCCTACAGAGCATTTTAATTGGCAGCCTAAACTTGAGAAACTGGAGAAATCTCTTGTATCGAAAGCTCCTTAACTTATCCCCGCCAATCTTGTCGCGTCAATGGTCCCAGGCCATTGGGCCAGGGCTCTTCCTCGATGGTCATTGTACTCTCGTCTAGGACCCCTTCACTGAGAACTATAAGAACGATGTCATTTGGGTTATTATCCTCTGCGGCGTCAAGGTGGGTGATTTTCTTTTCAACTGGGGTTGTATGTCATCTGGTCGCTGTGCCTCTTGTCCGCGACGAGAGACCATTAAACAATGTTTTTTTTAAATTGTCTAAGCGTCAAAATAGTCTGGCTACACTTTGCGTCAGTTCTTTCTCTGTTGCTTGGTAACCAGTTTGTAGCAAACCTTTTAACGGTTTTTTCTTCCGCTGGCCTTCTCGTGGTGCTTAGAGGGCTCGGCTCACGCGCCATTTGACGAAAGCCATTCTTTATGGCATTTGGACCTCTCGAAACAGGGTCACTTTCTGCAATGGCAAAGAAGACCTCCGTGCTATCATCCGTTATGTGTGCTGTGATCTTAAGCAGAGAGTGTTCTTGGATTTTAAATCTTTTTCTGAATCTCGCTTCCATGTTGTTTGGGTCTTGGACGGTTTTTGTGCCATGGTGAATGGATTTACGTCGTATCAATATGCTTTTTAATTTGTAAATGGCGTGCGTTTTTATTGTGAATAAAGACTGTTTTCATGAAAAAAAAATTTAAAAAAAGAGATGTTCATGGCTGCTAATTGAATGGGTGAAATGTTTGTGCGCATGCGTGCTTTGTTGACCACACCAAGTTGGTGTTAGCGTGTGTCACCTTGCTATTGTTGTTATTACAGCACGGCCCGCTCTCCGGCCCGCTAAATTTGAAATTTTGATACAAGATTTTCTAGAATTTTTTAAAATTTTGTATATGGAAATACAATCAACTCTCTCTTAACGGACACCTCTGTAATTCGGACACCTCTATAAGACGGACACCTGGTCGTGGTCCCGGCCGTTTCTTAGTCATTTTACTACAACCAAACTCTCTAAAAGGCGGACACCTCCTTAAGACGGACAACGGACACTTTGAAATCGTCAACGGACACTTGTGAGGTGCTGAATGTGACCGCAAATTACGATTTAGGGAAGAAAAATTATTGTACGTGACTCTTTTTCACACCAGACGTTTAATTGACAGCTCTTATCTTGTCACCGGAATACATACAGTACAAGTTAAAATTAAACTAGACCCTCCGTGAGGGTACACTGGGTTGCCTGTGGTACGTGCAGCGTTCCAGGCAATTTTTTTCAAGTTGGGGTTTGTAGCCGATATAACGCGCGCTCTGATTGGCTAATTGTGACTAGCCCACGGGCCGATTACGGGCTTGCAAAAACAAAGCAAAAGGTAATTAAAAAAACATATAATAAACTACTTACTAACCGAGCTAGCTCGAGCCGTACTGGGGAATATTGGCCCTGGGTCGTTTTTGCCACGACCTCGGGCCAATATTTCCCAGTACGGCCCTCGCGCCCGGTTAGTAAGAAGTTATTAAGGGGTCACCCAGAAGTCATACCAGCAGAGGCCCTTTGGCTCACAGGTCCTCACACGTTCGTACGACGAAACAGATCCTTTTCTGAGGTTAAAAACCTGGCTACCGGCCTAACTCTTTTTCCTACTTTCCCAACCGCGAGAAAACCGCGGTAAATCAGCCATCGCCAAAAAATGTTTTTTTCTTCTCAAAACATATTTAAAGTTAGGGGCAAAAAAATACATCATTTTAAAGCTAAGAAAATAAGCTTTCCAACAGTATATAACTTATTTATAGACAACTGAAACATTTTATAAAAGAGAAATTTAAAGACCCATTATCACTTACCATGATGCACCACGATTTGTTTATTATGAAATACAAAGCAGTCACCCACTACCCTCTTTAGCGATCCACATTTTTGGCTCTTTTCAGAGGGTTTCAATTTTATTTTGAGAGGAGAAATTTTTGGAAAACTGAACAAAAACAGTCAGTGTGAAAGGGAAAGGTTTGTGTGTACATTTTATTTACTGAACTCGACTCGATCCGCGCAACAATCGCAGCGGAGTCTTATTTGAGAAACTGATGTACCGAAAACAAAACAGGGTTTCTTTTCCAGATCTCGTCAAAGCAAGAACGATCCAGTTCAAGCGATCCAACTAATTGATGTATTGCGTTAATGATGTTCAAAAATGCCAACTTGTTGGTCACTTTGATTCAGAAGATGTGGATTTTATCATTGACTGAATCAAATTATCAAATTATGCTTTCACATCTCAACCGAACAGTCACGGTGAAACGGGCAGGTTTGTGCTGATTTTATTTACTAACTTAATTTGATCAACGGTCGTAGCGGAGTCATTCTTTGGGAAACTGACTTACCGAAAACAAAACAGTGTTTATCTTCCAGACATTGTCAGAGCAAGAACTTTCTAGTTCAAGCGATCCAAGTAATTGATGTACGGTATTGCGTTGATGATCTTCAAAAAATTGCCAACTTGTTAGTATTTCGATTCTATGATTCAGAAAGGTATCGATTTTATCATTGACCGAATCAAATTATGCTTTCAAATCTGAAACGAACAGTCACGGTGAAACGGGCAGGTTTGTGTGTAGATTTTATTTACTAAAGTAATTTGACCATCGCTCGCAGCGGAATCTGTTTCGAGTAATTGATCTAACGGACATTGTTCAATTGCGCGTAAAGAATTCTTTACTACTTTGTCAAAGCCAGAACAAACTTCGAATATTTTTTCAGCAACAAAGACATTAAATG
>NC_090870.1:15770016-15782516 GCF_036669935.1 Montipora foliosa | reverse complement strand
AGATCCACTAAAACGCCATTCGCGCTACATGACTTTCGACGCCATTGCCGGTTAAGTTTATCATTCTACTGTGTCCACCAGAGAAATCTACGCATTTCCACTACCCTCTCTATCCTAAGAAAATGCGAGCAGAAGGCTCTATATCGTTCTATGCACAAAGATACCACTTAGCAGGGGAGTGACAGGCAAGACTTTTGCCGACATGGAAGAAAAAAAAAAATAACACCGAACAAATGGCTTCCACTTTACGACTGGGTTTGCCAGTAGGCAACCCAGTAATCAGTCATTGTCCCATTCAAAAAATAACTTGGAGGTGACAACCGAATTGTATTGTAATCTAAAACAGGTAGGTTTCGTTCAACTAAATAACTTAAAAACAAACTTTAAACAGACGCGTATTCACTGTGCACAGGTTCAGCATTATTATCTCAAAATTCCAGTGGTCATGTTACGTCGACTCTCTATAAGCCGGACACCTCTCTAAGACGGACAGCTGAGGCCGGTCCCGATGGTGTCCGTCTTAGAGAGAGTTGACTGTAAACTCGTGAAACTGTTTTAATCTTGCAATCAACTATTTCAAATAAAGCCAATAGATCGTTTTCACTGTCACGCAATAAAAAAATAAATCGAAATCCATCCAGTGGAAAAAGTCAAGAATTCGTGATGTTGTAGAAGATAAATGAAGAAGACACTTCTCCAAGCTTTAGGTCTGTGCGTTTCCCCAAACTTCGGATATTCGTCGAAATGTTTCGCGGAAATTTACAGAGCCCAGTATGAAAACGCCATGTTGGTGCACATCTGTGGTGCACCAATATGGCGGCCGGAAAATAGTGTCAACATCTGTTACTTACTTTAGCTATCTAGGCGAGTGATCATCTGTCCTGAACAGACAGCTATTTACCTAAACACTTTTTCTAATGCTTTAAATTCTAAAAGGGCTCAAAACCATGAGATAAATATATATTTCTCAATAAACTCGATTGTCGCCTCGTGTCACTCACCGCTATAACTCAGAAATTCAAAATGCTCTGGTTTCCAAACGAAGCACGCTATTGAGCTTTAAAATTGCAAATGGATACAAATTTACCGCCTCTTATGCCTGATGAGGATAAAAACTTTCGTGGCTCTTTAGTTTTGGATTTTAGAAAATGATGACGTCACGTGAAATTTGCTCGTTTTGCAAGCTTTGACGGACATGCCAATCATTTGTAGGAGTTAGACGTTCCGCTTGTCTTCAATTAGATTCCTTTCCCGCTCGCCGGCCCCAACTCATCTACACCGTATTTACATTACTTAATCTCCATTTTCATCTTTTCTTGTCTTTTCTATGACGTTTGTTTGTTGATCGTGTGAGCTCGTTACATCGTTAAAACAAAATAATTGTTGATGCAAACGGATACTTCAACTTGAGATAAGATGGCTCTTTTCTTTGGGAACCTACTGCTGTTTGTGACGATTTATCGAGTACAAAATGCCCAAGGTATGTTTAATTCAATATATGCTTTCCTTTGAGTCCCAAAAAGCGTGGACTGTGAGAAGACATCGGAGTCTCTATTGATGGTGCACAGTGCCGAAGGAAACTACATGACGAACTTCACATCGGACACGACTTTCACAGACACACAAATTCAATGTATAACTAGATGCTTCTGTGAAGCATACACTGGTTGCCTGTGGTACGTGCTACAGAAAATCAGAAGGCACTGAATTGTGTGGTATTGAAATACAGCATTCCAGTCTCTGAAGAATAACAAATAAAAGAGAAGCGAGAAACATTGGCTTCTGGGCTGACATGTTGGTAATTTTCAAGTTCCCTCACAACTTCTTTTCACCACAAGTGTGCCCTCTGAGCATCTGAAAGCTTTGTAATACTAAACTTCATTGAAGTCAATCCCTGTTTCGCGGGGTTAGTGTTAGGATAGAAGACCAAAACAATAAACCCCTCATAAAAAACAGAAACATCTGACCAAAAATACTATTAACGCTAACAAATGCGAACTCAGCAAGGTACAGATTCTGTTAGCTTGCTTTATGCAAAACAAATACTGATGAAAAAGCAAATAACTATTGAAACACAGTTTTCAGAAAGAGCAGAAGGAAGTTTCCCAGACGGTCGATCGAGAATAAAATATTTACGACATGAAAACAACATTAATTTTGAACCGTGAATATAGAATATAAAAAGTTACGATCAGCGACAAACATTTTGGGAGATTTTTGCTACGTTCAAGTAAATTGCAAAATCGAAAGTGACATGGCCGGAATTCAGCGGGCGCCGTGATTAAGTTACCGCGGCATGTTTACTCGCCAAACAGTGAAGCATCTGTGTCAAATGATGGCAAGAAAGCGGGTTTTTGTAAGTTTCTTTTTCTGTCAAGTCAAAACAAAGATCACAATCGCCCAACTCTTGTTTATGCAAAGTCAAAATTTACTCTCCAAGACGCGCACGACGTTATTTATCACCAGGTAATTCCATCATTTTGGAAATAGCAGCTACTTTATTATTCATCTGCGTCACAAGTTTTCATTGATTTTGGGGCTCATTTTGTTGAAACTCAAGCACGCTTCCAACAGGCCTGTGAACACTTCGTGCTTACTAAAAAACTTCTCCCATATCACATTTGAACCTTAAGCTCGAAAATTCACTACACAACATGATATTATAATTCACAAAGGCAGAAAATACCACAGAATCCTTTTCCAGCGAAATATTTATTGAAACAAACAACATATTTGCTCTTGGAGGCGAAAACCTCTTCCTATTTCATTGCGTGCGTGAAGACAAGAAACTCAATCGTGTCAAATTACCATGTACTTCAGGTAAATGCAGCTCACTTTGATTTCGTCTCGACGGGCGATAGATTGTTGTCGAAGTCCAGTGCTCGTCGCTTTTGAGATTCCTGCCTATTTTATCCAACTGACTTTCTATTATTGAGCTCCATAAGGGTATATTTTGTTTAAGGATCCACTAAAACGCCATTCGCGTTACATGACTTTCGACGCCATTGCAGGCTAAGTTAATGATTCTACTTTGTCCACCAGAGAAATCTACGCATTTCCACTACCCTCTCGATCCTAAGAAAATACTCGCAGAAGGCTCTATCCACAAAGACACCACTTACCAGGGGAGTGACAGGCAAGACTTTTACCGACACGGAAAAAAAAAAAAAAAAACTGAAAAAAAAAAAAAAAGAAGAAAACAAACAAACAAACTAAACGCAGACCTCGACTGGGTTTGCCATGAGGAAACCCAGTAATTAATTAGAATAATTGTTGTTGCCTTTTTTTCTCGCTTGTTTTTGATGTTCCAAACAATCACCTATGGGCGCCGTCAAATATAGCAGGATGATTGCGTAGCCAGTGAATTTAAGAACTTCGCAAGGGCAAATTAAACCCGTTAAGTTTTAACATGTGTGATTCAAACCTTTTTTGTCCAAGCATCTTGAGTTTTCATGCTCATCGAAAAAAAAGCCAGCATTTTCGATAACTTTTTTCCTTTCTAGTTCATGAGATCTAGGAGCTGGTGGCTTACTTAATCCATGCACCCAAAAATGTGTAATTTTACCATTAATGTTTTTCCACTCTTTTCAATTTACCGCTTTATAAATCAAGATATCTAACAACGGCTTAGGCAGGAGGTAGCATCGGTCACAAAAATGCGTTTTTATTCCAAAATTATTACAAGTTTGCCTAGCTCGATACAAATTCATTCATCTCAGCTTTGGTTCTATTTGTGGAATTGACGGTGGTTGAAAATTTCCAATGGCCTTAATTTAACTGAATTCTTTAAGAAAGCTAGTGGCTTTCATTGTCTTATTTTATGAAAACAACGAAAATCAGTGGCAAAAGTGAACGGTCCTTCCTTTAAAACAGTAAAAGGTTATATGAAAAGCCGCAGTTTATGGAAAGGATGGTCACGACAGACTCCCGCACGGCATCCCTGTAGAACAGTAGCGTGAGACCTCTTTCTTAAATAGCGACCAAATAAAATAGTTCTTCTGTTTTAATGCTGATAAGCCTTTCTGGCGTCGTTGCGACGAGCAAATTAAAAAAAATGACATTGTTTCAAAATGACAGCAGTAGGTCTAAAGAATGTGAAGGTGGTCGCTTTTATGAAAGTGCTCTATTTCTCAGCTATTTTAACTAAGTATTATTTATACAATATGTTCAGTGAAGTTCCTTTCAATTAACGTAACTGAACAACCGACCTCCCCACAGGTCGAGCTGGAGTGCCTTTTTTCTTCTTCCTTTTGTTCGACCTCCTCCTTGTTTTTTTTTTCCCTCGAAGTTTATTCATGAATCTGTACTCGTCTTTTATCTCTTGCTGCCACCGACAAAGGAGTTCCCTTGACTCCACAAAGGGCTCAATCGGGAAGAAACTTAATGGTCGTCGTATTAACGGGGTTCCACTGTAATATTACAATTACATTACATGTTTTTACAGAAATGGTTACGGAGATGCGGTGCCCTTATATATAGTTTATTTACTACATTAATGTCAACGAACGATAAGACCACGAGTGATGACTTAGTATCAATGCTAAGAATTTCAAAGTACTTCCACGGAAACTGACGAAACAACAAATCCTGAAACTGAGAACAGAGTTTTGTGACTGAGATTTTTAACTTCCTTACCAATTTTCAAAAAGCGTTGTAAACAAAGATGTAAATCTTATTTTTGTAGGTCCCTCTTCCCCAAACAACAATGCTTGGGCACGGCTGTACTTAAAAAGTTAACTTCGGCCTGACCAACAATATTTGTGAAGTGTTGTTCTATTTTAGGTTATGAGCCTAAATTACGGCAAAGGGAAGGTTTAAATTCTTTGCTTCGAGTTTTGTAGCTGATTCGTAATAAATATCATATATTAACTATTATAATATATTAAACAGTATAAAATTAATGAGTAAATATATATTAAAGAAATCGATAACTGAAGTGGTGAATGAATAATTGATCATTACGCGCTACGGAAGTACGTCAGTGTATCCATTGTAACAACGTGACTTTAAAGTGCACCTAACCCCAAAATATTTTTTTTGCTAAAATGAATCTTTGCAACTGTTCGAAGCGCATTGCGGCCATTTTTTCATTTTTCTAACAAATCCTGGCATTTTATAGGCCTCGAAAGTTGCGAAAATCCAAGCATCTTTTGTTCACGACCGAGTCAGAAGGGGAGTGGGTCTATTCCTGGTTTGACGTCACAATCTACTTTGCATGCATTTTTACAAAGAGTTAATGCAATGTAAATCAGTTTGTGACGTCAAATCAGGAATAGACCCACTCCCCTTCTGACTCGGTCGTGAACAAAAGATGCTTGGATTTTCGCAACTTTCGAGGCCTATAAAATGCCAGGATTTGTTAGAAAAATAAAAAAATGGCCGCAATGCTTTTCAAACAGTTGCATAGATTCATTTTAGCGAAAAAAATATTTTGGGGTTAGGTGCACTTTAACAGACGCTTGTCAATGCGCGTAGTAGATAACAAACTTTTGCTGCTCTTGCTCTGTTTTCCTTTCTAAATTTCTGAGTCTTTATAGACGATGAATATGTACAGTACTTAATCAGGAAATACCCATTGGTTCACCAGGGAAACATGAAGGAAAGGGAACCTACGGTTGATCTCAGTTGCGCAGTAAGCCTATCTTAGGGACTGTGCAATAATTATCAGGAAGTGGGGGGGGGGGGGGGCCTAAAATGAGATACACCAAAGGAAAAATTAGATAGGTCCCCCCCTCCAGCAGCGTCAAGATTAGCTGTGACCCCCCCCCCCCCTTCACGTTCTCCCAAAAATTTGATGTGCCCCCCCCCCCCCCCCCTCTCTAACCCGTACCTTTAGATATTGAAAAACTTGAGAACAGATACCAATATCTTTTATCCGACAACCCTGCTTGTGCAGGAAGGTTTCTCCGAGAGGATTATAAGCCAGCTCCCCATGATGACAGCAACATCAGACGTTGCAAACAAGAGGCAAATGATATCCAGGACAAGCTTAATGCTGTCGTAACCAAGTTGGAAAAACACTGAAGACTGGCCTCAGCTGTTTACACAATTTTAATGCTGAACAACGTCATTCAATAAAGTCTCAAGTCGGTTTAACGTTCTGCATCTTGTAGAAGACCTGGATAGGGTGATGGCTAAATATAAAGCGACATTTCCTATTGGTGCCAAATCTAAAGCATCCAAATCAAGAAAAAAGAAGGAACAGAAGAAAAAAAGGGAGAAGAAGAGGATTGCTGCCTCAGAAAGCCGTAGGACCCGAACCTGTATAATTTTTCGGTCTTTGGGAGGTGAACCCATTGATGACAACTATGAAACAGAAGTATGTGGCATTCCTCAGCTAGAAACTGTAGACCTAGAAACCCTCTCGCTGTTTAAATCAACAAGAGACCTGGCATGTCTGCGGGACCTCTTAAATGCCAAATGTTTTATTGGCAAAGCTCACAACGTGGTTTGTGACTTCTGTGCGTGAGAGATTGTTTCAATCTATCATATGTTGACATTCTAAATAAGTTAAAGCATGTGTTTATGTTGATGCAATATTTAGACATTATGGATAGTCAAAGGCGTGGCATCTGTCTATTTGGAAAATGTTTATTTATTCGTTCTTGAATTTGTGAAATTTAATTAAGACCCCCCCCCCCCCCCCATCAACTTACTTGAGAAATCTAATGTAGAGCCCCACCCCCCTCCTTTCCATTATTTTAACTTAAGGCCCCCCCCTCTGGTTTTAGGGCCCCCCCCCCTCCTGATAATTAGTGCACAGTCCCTTACCGCACTTGTCTTCTGTTGGTGCTTTCCAAAGTAATAACCATGGACCGATTTCTTGGTACTTAAATAATAGACCTAACGTAAATATTACAATTGCTTTCTCGTTTCAGCTAAGGACAAGTTTGGGATCGTTCCGCCATGGCCTGATAACATATACCCGATTGAGTTCACATCTGCCAAAGTTACCTGTGTGGCGTTTGACTCTACGGGGACAAAAACTCCAAAAAGAATAGACTTCGTGAGGAAAAACCAATATGCGGAGTACACAACACTAAAACAGAGTGATAATTTAAAGTTTACAAGCCAAATAGAAATGACAGAACAAGGTTCGTAACTCTTATTAGATTAACTTTCCAAAGAGCCCCAAGAGCATTGGTACATTCGCAGATACCAAAAAAGTACTTCAAAGGATTTGCATTCGTAATCGAGCATAAACAATACAAAAGACAGTTTAGTGAAGATCAGCAAGGATTCTCGGAGGATCCCTTGAATGACTTGAATGGAAGTGGTTTATGATTCGAGTACTTACTTAGCGCCTTCTGCTTCCGTTTGGGCGCCAAAATGAAGTCGCAAAGGACCTGGCGACGAATTAGTCTATTTATATAAAAAAACGTAACGTATTTAAATATTCGCCTTGCATACAATCAACCGATCGACACACCCACAATGTAAAGAGACGTGTTATGAAGTATGGATTGCCCAACAGAATTGTAAGTAGAATTTCGCTGCGAATATTTAAATACGTTACGTTTTTTTTATATAAATAGACTAATTCGTCGCCAGGTCCTTTGCGACTTCATTTTGGCGCCCAAACGGAAGTTCTACTGCACTAGCGCAAATCAGATACGATAGCTTACTTTACATTACCGAGAAGCCTCATCATAATTCTGCTAAGTTTTAGTGAGTTGAGAAAAGCGAAATTCTCGGGTCAAAACAGCATATAGTAGATGAGGGAATTAAAGAACTGAACCGACGAAATTTAAGTGTGATCGAGGATTCTGTCGCGGTCCACGTTGGGGGAAACCGAGATCCATTTGCACGGCGGTAACCCTAATCATTTCCGACGAAGAAAATTCAATACTTTGCTGCAATTTGCATACGAACGTGTTTTTGCAGGTGGAAAGCAATTGAAGAAGCTTTTTGTTACAATGTTCATTAAAAATGTTACCGAGGAAGATGACAGTCAATTCGGATCCCTGGGAAGGTATGAGTGTCACGCTTTTGCAGTTGGTTACCCTTCCCCGAAGAAGCATGGCTTCAGTATCAATGTTATCAGATGTAAGTATGCTTGCGACCTTATAAATCTCCTGAGTTGCTACTTGTAAGACTAGTAACATTCCTGGACCGTGATTGATTGTATACTTACCTTTTTAATGACTTGCGATGATAACATAGGCAGAATTTTGAGCGACACTCCCTCTTTGTCAGTCTATCTATCTGTTACTGCGTAATACAGTAATTTCATTACTGTCCTTTTTTTTTTTTTTTCAACGAAACACTATTTACACCCTTTTCATGACCCAGGCTTCGTTTTTCCTATGAAAGACTCAAAAGATCTTTGATCCTTCTTCTTGTTTTCACCTTCTAACCCCTACTACATCTACAACTTGACAACTACCACCACAGTCTGACAACCGCTCTATTACAAGCGCAATTTTAATTAAAAACTTTACAGCGAAAGAGTAGCCACGTTTTGCTCAAACATTCATGGAAAATCATAGACTCTGATCACTTACAAAAGTAAGCATGCCTTTGACCTTTTCTAAACACAGCGCCATTTCCAGATGTATGTAGAAGCTTTTTACGTGACTCTGTGTGCGAATAATTTAGTGCATCACCACTGTATTGTGTTTTTCACCTCTCCAAATCGACCATTGCATTTTATCATTGAATTTGTCTCTCTTAGATTTTTTTTGTGCATGCACTTGTATTAGTCAATTCCAAGAGCGCCCATACCCGTCCCCCGGGAAATCCCGGGCCATTTGACTTATACCATAAAAAAGTGGTCAAATCCCCCCTTATGTTGACAGTTTACACTGTCAAATGCTCTATCGGTTAGGGCCTTACAAAGCGTCAAATACCCCACCCTCCGTACAAGAAGCAATTTTTACTAAAGTAAAAAGACTTAGAGAACTACTTCAAAAACATTTTTCCGGAGTTAGAGTAGGAAACGTTTCTCATGAAACGTTTCATGAAACGTTTAGAGTCATGAAACGTTTCTCTAAAGGAACGGTGCTGTGTCGACGGTGTGGAGTGAAACACGGAAATTTGGTTTTGTCGACTTGATAAAGAACATTTGTAATCAGACATTCCGAGCGTTAGCTCGTCATTAGAGCGAATTAAGGAATTATTTGTGTTGAATGTAGGAGACGGAGGGAGGAACTTTGCAATTCAATGGGTGAACCTATGGCGATATGATTACACGGATCGATTGATATAATGAAAAGCGTTCATCAAAACCGTATGGAGTTAAGTTGCCTTGTTAAAAAATAAATGTTTGCTTTAGATTTTTTAGGCTTTTTATGTTACCTTGATGTAGTAATAGGCCACAAATAGTCATGATTAGGAATATTGAAATGGCGTGAAATTGGTTTCGACGCGTCTTTGTCATTTCTTCCCACATTTCGAGGAATGACTCAATCTGTTGGTTTTCTCTCTGGTTCACTGTTTTTGCACAGTTTACAGGTTATACAATGTATTTCGAAAAAAGCTAATGATTTTTCGGAGATTTCTGAGGTGTCTTTTGAAGCTGGGTGGAACAAAAAAAGCTGACTGAATTGATAAATAGTTTTTTTATAGTTCCTATCTGCTGCAATGAGAACCAAAATGGAAGCCATGCCACCTACCCAACCTTTTCGTGAGTTATATTGAAAACACCGTTATGGGAAAATGGCTGAGTCTTTGAGCTACAGTAGTTCAGCCTGGCAAAATTACGTTTAACGGTACTTTGATCGAAAAAGATAATTGAGCACTCGGAAGCCTTCGCTTTCGGGGATGACGGTATGAAGGGGTGTATAGAGCTGTGATCTCCTTTGTAATTCTCTCTCTCTCTCTCTCTCTCTCTCTTTAGATTCATGACTGAGTAATTGCTACTCATTTGCCATCGCAAATTTTAATCATGCAAAAAGACTTAAAAATGGTTTTAATCGATAAGTAGCTAATATTTCTACTTTCTTTGTCGCAGCAAAGCTGAATTTGCGATAATGTGCTTTATTGTGAAGTTAATAACGCACCTCTTTCATAACTAACGTAGGAAATACTCAATCTTAGGTACACGCCACAAAAATAATAAATAAAATCTTGATTTTAGCAGATTCTAAAGGTCTTTTAAGAAAAGATAATTGCTACCAAAGACCTCGTCAATCTGAAATATTTTTTACTCTTTGCGAGGTGAATTTCTGAAAAATATCGCGTCTTGAGGTATGAAGTAAACTCGACCTTAAAGTTCAAAATTTTTTTAGAAGGTTCGGAAATGTTTTTCTTTCATAAAAATTATTTTTTAGTCGTTTATAAAGCAATTTTTGCGCATAGGGTTTGCGCTTTGAAAGAGGAATTGCATCCGTTTTCGATTAATTCGATTTATTTGACTTTTTTCCATTTATTCGCAAAAACATATTTTGTAGCAAATACTCACTTTCGTTGCAAATACCCACTTTCAGTTTTCGGCGACAAACTATCAATTTGTGCTTATATGCAATGATTTGATGACAGTTGGCCACATCAGAGGGTCGATCCGAGAAGTAACATGCTTTGAGCTCCCAAAATAATAATATATATTTTTTTGTTTTCCTTCTTTTTTTCGTGTGTAAACATTTTGTCTTTCTCTTTCGTAAACTAGTTTTAAGTCTTACGTTGTTACGTTGGAAGGACCTTTACATGCCCAGCACGTGGTCAGACATGTCTGTACTGCAAAAAGCCAAACCACTTCGCTGACGTCTGCAGATCAAAAACCCGAAGACAACGATTTCACTCTTTGGAATAAGCCGGAAGCCTGACCCTGATATCCCTGCAGTTGTCCACCCCCCAAGGCGTGTGCCAATCAGCCTCAAAGACGACATCAAAAGAGAACTAGATGAGATGGTTAACAATGACATCATAGCAAAGATCAAAAAAGGCGAACCTACACAATGGGTCAACAGACTTGTTTACCACAGCAAGCAGAACGGGAGGTTAAGGCTCTGCCTGGATCCCAAAGACCTCAACGCAGCCATTCAGAGAGAACGTCATGTCACTCCCACCATAGAAGAAATCCTACCAAAGTTAGCTGATGATAAAGTATTTTCTATAGTAGATGCAAAGTGCGGGTACTGGAACGTGGGCTTGCATGAAGAATCTAGTTACCTGACTACATTCAATTCCCCATTTGGTAGATACAGATTCAAGCGCATGCCCTTTGGGCTCAGAATGTCTCAAAATGTCTTCCAGACTAAGATAGACCAAACATTCGAAGGATGCGAAGGCGTCGTAGGGATTGCAGACGACATTGTAGTTTCCGGAAAGACCACAGAGGAACACGACCGCAACATGCACACGATGCTAAAGCGCTGCATAGATACCGAGCTTACGCTAAACCCTGACAAGTGCTGCACGAAGCAAGACAAGATCAAATTCTATGGAGTAATTTGTGGCCAAAATGGTGTCCAGCCATACCCAGGCAAGGTCTGCTTTGAAGCAGATATCTTATCCTACAAACCGCCAGGAACTGCAAACCTTCCTAGTGCTAGCAAACTACATGGGCCCATTTATCCCAAACCTGATCATGAGTACACTGACAGCCCCACTCCGTAAGCGTCTGAAGGAGGACAACTGTTTTAAATGGTGCGCAGCGCGACAAGAGTCTTTTAATAAAATCAAAGACTCTATCAGCAACGAGATGACTCTGACATACCTCGATCCAATGAAAGAAACTATTCTTCAAGTTGATGCTTCCATGAACCAGGCAAAGACATGGAAATCGCTAATGCCTTGTCAAGATTATCACCAGAGAGACAAGACCCTATCCCCGGCATGAACGTCCAAATACACGAGATCTTTCTTCAGTTTAGTAACAGCATGTTTCAGAAGATCAAAGAACAGAGCAGTTTGGACGCAGAGCTCAATGCACTGAAAGAAATGATCCACGGAGGGCCCTACCGGGACGAGCTTTCCACCGCAGAGGGTCATGAAAGCACATCGTATGATCGTTCCCGTCACGCTGCAGAAAGAGATTTTGACAAAACTACACACGCCACACCAAGGAACCGACAGAACCAAGCTGAGCTCTAGAACGTCAATCTACTGGAGGGGCTTGTACAAGGACATAGAAGAAACCACAAAAACATGCGGTACATGTGAAGAGCTCCAGAATAGTCAGCAAAAGGAACCCTAATCACCTCAGAGGTACCCTCAGGGCATGGCACACCATTGGCGCTGATCTCTTTACTCTTGATGGCTCCGAATATCTCGTGGTTGCTGATTATTACTCAAGGTACCCCTTTGTTAGAATTATACCGAGTGGGCAAAGCAACAGCAGAACACAGTGGTCAAAATAATGAGGCAGCTCTTCAGCGAGCAAGGCATCCCGTGGTAGTAAGATCTGACAACGGACCACATTTTGCCGGCCAGGCCTTTGAAGAATTCGCTCGCGACCTCAGTTTTAAGCACATTACAAGCTCCCCCCATTACCCTCGTAGCAATGGGTATATCGAAAGCCAAGTCAAGTCAGTGAAGTCAGCCCTCTTGAAGTCGAAAAT
>NC_090870.1:15755016-15765016 GCF_036669935.1 Montipora foliosa | reverse complement strand
GAAAAAGGGACAACAAGTGTCATTTGAGTGCAGGGCTGGGGGATTTCCATTGGAAGTTCAATGGCAAGCGGAAGCATTTAAGAAGGATTCTGTGGAACCTTCTAAGTGTATAAGTAAGGGTAAAGGTGATGTTACACGAGCCGATTTTTAACGCCGATTTTTAATCCATGTTACACAAGACAGCTTTTAACGCAACTTTGCTGCGGCAACGGTATGTTACACGAGACGATTTTTAACGCAACATTGCTCGCAATACTCGAACCCAGGCTCCTGCTCGACAAACATGGCGGACAATGAGTTAAAAAAGACGGCGGCTGAAAATCATTCGGGCTCTGTTGTTAGTGGACGATTTGGAAGATGAAAAAGGAAGAAATCGGGAACGAATTATTTGGACGAGAAGTTGGATTAGACGGAGGGAGGAAAGAAGGGTATATCATCAGTTAATAAGAGAGTTAGCTCTTGAAGATGTTGCGTTAAAAGTCAGCGGCGGGGGTGTTACACGCACCAACACCAACAAAATTCGGGAAACAATGTTGCAGGTTTTTGAATCGCTTTCAAAAACCTGCAACATGTTGCCGCAACAAAATGTTGCGTTAAAAATCGCCCCGTGCACCCTGTTACACGAGGCAACTTTTAACGCAACAATGCTGCATTAAAAATCGGTGTTAAAAATCGGCTCGTGTAACATCACCTTAATGTTTATACAGTACACTACTTAATGTATTGAAGCAGGTCAATTGATAAGTGAACATTAAATGTTCTTTTACCACAACTGCTTGAAATCTCGCAATCTGCTTGGCTAATTTTCCGTTGTCGATAAGAGTCTAGAAAACGCTGCTCGCGTCAACGCGTCACGCAATGCATTTTTCAGTTCTCAAAGATGGGTGACTCTACAATAGCCAATCAGAAACGCCTATATTGGGAAGAAACCAATCAGATTGCGACAGTTTTAGACAACACGTGCTCTTTCTTTATGTCAAGATCTTGGTCACCCTCTGAAATGAACATCATTTTGACGTTGAATATTGTGGTAAAAAAAACAAATCGAATGTGGTTCAGCTGCAAAGGGTAAAGGGTGTGCTGTCTCGCACACTTGAAACGTGAAGGATAGGATAGGATGTTTAATCTCATTATATCAATGTAGGTTATACACAAAAGCGACAAAAAGGAGAGAAAAAGACAAGGCACCATGGTCTAATGATTACAAGAATTATCAAATTGTGGAAACATGAAAACAATGAAGAAAAGAAAAACATATAGAGAAAAAATAAGCTAAGACCTAGGACTATGAAAAGGAAAAGAGGACTACATTATGTTTTATTCCTCCTTGTTTCTGAACAATGTGCTCGAGAAAGCATTTAGTAAACTTTAAAGCAATCGTTGTTCCAAAGGAATCTTTGCTTTTTGAACTCACAACAGTTTGCACGAAACATGCAGCTGTTCAGAATAATATATAATCAATTAAGTCCTTTCACTGTCTTCTTGAACAGATGAATCGGATAAAAAGTACGGCATTGCGCAAAGTGGAATTGACGAGCCTTACATCCTGACTTTATCAGACTTGCAGTACAGTGACGCGGGCTATTATTACTGTTGTCTTTCATCTAACTGCTCGTCAAGTCATCCCAACAGAGATAACTGCCAGCGCTTCACTCTTGTCGTTAGTGGGCAAAGGTAATTATCTTGAGTCAAATGCTAGCTGATTCATCCGTGGGCAACAAGGGAATAGTCAAAAATGAAAGAGTCCCTTTGATCAAAGTTAGTTACCGCAGAAAACAAGAACAAGTTTGCCGTGCGTTTTGAGAAAGATAAAAGCGCGTGCTGGTAGCCGAAATTTGTGTGTCAGTAATGAGCAATCGTAATGAAGCGTTGGTTTAATTTTTCTTTGTTATTGTGAGTAACTACATCGATGTAACTGCTTCTGGGTGACTCACAGTACTCCTTTTCTGTTTTTGAGTCAAGAGAGTGGAACAAACTTTATAATGCTAATCGGCATTCAGTTAAAAAGGAAAAAAAAAACATCGCGCCCTTAGTCAACCAGGAATTATAAGGAATTCTCTGTTCATTGACCGGTCGGGAAGATGTTGAAAATACCGAAACACAAAGAAATTTCTAGTCACTTTCTCCAACTGAAATATTTGTTTTCCAACCGCAGTTCAACACGACAAATATGCGAAGCCTGTATGCTGGTGATGCTATTTCTCAGGTAGGTGTCTCAGTCTATTCCCTATTATATTTTGGATGTGGTTTAAAATACTTACCTAGCTCTTAAAGAAACCGGAAGTTGGCGGCAGCGACTAGGGATCAGCATAAGTGAGTGAATAACTTCAAAGGAATAAAAGATGGATTGTTATTCTTGCTGTTGTTGTTGTTATGGTCAAGGTTATAGCGGAGATCCGCGCGCGCCGAAAGCGTGCGTGCATGGTGCACCATTGATAAGAAAATATGGTAACCCATCGATTCGAGAAGTCTTGGTTTTCTAGCCGTGACGTCATCGACCTTACGTACGTCCACCCCTCCCTGTATGCGACCAGTATCATGCTAGTTAACAGCATACATCTTTGATATTGGACATCCATGTTTTGATCAATAGACACCTGTCAAACAAGGTATCCGTTGACCATATCGCCGGCTCAAGCTTAGAGCTCACAGAGGTCAGCTCTTTTTTCAGTTGACCGCTGACCAGGTACTGACTTTCGATTGGATTGCAGGCTCAACCCAGGTTAACTCACCTAAACATAAACGAGGCCTCATTTTTCGCGCGTTTTCTGTGGCTCGACGCTGCTACACGGCCATACTACATCAACTATAGCTCTCACACATTCAACGCTTTTCGTGTTCAGGTCAAAACGGTTTGGAGGATTTTTTCTCTCTACATTTTTCGCTGGTTTCAATCCAGTTTGAACTATCATGATATCTGTGGTCCACACTGGTGGCTACGCAGTTATCCAAGTCAAGCATCGGAGGGATATAAACTTAAAGCTGACTGGTTATTTTTAATTTGCTTAGAGCTGCTTTTTCCTCTGTATTGCAATTTTTGGCATATCTTCAGAAGCTCTGATAAGGTTACATGATGCCTGGAGGACCTATGTCTAGAACAGAAACGAAAGTAGAGCGAAAGAGAACAATAACGACAAAACAGAATACCAGTAATATAGCCCATACTTAGTGGAAGAAGTTACTCCACAAATTCTTTCCTTGGGCACTAAACCGTTTGTTATTTTTACGGATGCGTTATTTAAAGTGGATGCATATTTTTAAAAGGAAAAAGGAAAGGAACTTTATTTAAGTGTCTAGTCGTTCTAGCGCTGGAGCACTAATTGGGGACACTGTAAACTGAAATTAATGATGAAAGCAAATAAAGTCAAAGGTTGGTTTTTGAGGAGAGGGGAAACCGGAGTACCCGGAGAAAACCTCTCCAAAAGGTAATGCAATCGGTTCTTTCTTTGTTCAGGGATGAAAATCGAATTTTTATTGTCAACTGGATTTTATTGTCAACTGGATTTAAATAACAATTATCTGGATATGGTCTCTATAATCAGTAACAGCATGGTGAACTGGAAGACAGTATTGACATCACAAGGAATGGCTCTCGGGCAGGGGGACAATAGGAGAGGAATTTTTCAAGGTGACTCCTTGTCACCACTACTGTTTATAGTGATAATGTTACCCTTGACCATAGTACTACGAAAAATGAGAGCTGGATACAAACTGGCAAAGGACATGAAGCCCATTAACCACCTACTATTTATGGACGATCTGAAGCTGTACGGAGTTTGCGAAGATCAACTACTTAGACTCGCTTGTTCAAGTAGTAAGTTAAGGATCTTCTCGCAAGACATTAACTGAGATGTCGTATGGGCTAGACAAGTGTGCTTTCCTGGAAATGAGAAGGGGAAGACAAGTTGGCGGTAGCGGAATAGAACTACCCGACGACCAGGATATCGGGGAAATAGAGGAGGAAGGCAACAAATACCTTGGTATCTTACAGTGTTGGACCAGACTCTCAACACCAAGATGAAAGGCAAGATAATATCGGAGTATATCAGAAGAGTGAAGAAGTTGTGTAGATTAAAACTCAATGGAGGAAATTTGACCGATGGCATCAATACCTGGGTTGTAGGTGTAGTACGCTACAGTGCGGGGATTGTGGACTGGACGATGGAGGAGGTAGCCAACATGGATAGAAGAACTAGCCCTGAAGATCTTGGCAATGAATGGCTGTCTGCACACCAGGAGTAATAAAGACTGATCGGCAGCAAGGAGTGTGTAAGAAGGGAGTGCAAATCCCTCCATGTCTACGTAAGAGAGAGCAAAGAGTGGATGCTTCGTTGAAGGAGAGAGTGATTGTTGAAGAAGACTGCATGGCGCGGAATGGCTATTGTTTGTAGGACATATACTTGCTTTCTGGCATAAATTACTTTTGTCTCACTTGAACTCCTATGTGGGTTCTTAATAGACTCCAATTGGTTGCGGTTAGTTTCCTACAAATGCAAATCTACAGGAAAATGCTGGGAGGTGCGAATACCTAGTGGAATAACTGTCCATCAAATGTACAAGCAGTTTGCAGGCAGTAGATTTCCGTACAAACTCGATCACTCCAAATAGTTTTATAGAAAATCCTACATCTCATTTGCGACATGATTTGCGACAGCTTAAGCCCGGTTCCCACTTGTGCAATAAGCACAAGTACAAGCGTAAGTATTAAAAAACACGTGTGGGAACCGGCTTGAAATAAACGTGAATTAAGCATAAGCGTAAAGCGCAAGAAAGGAAAGCTTTTCATAGGGTTGTGTTTATTTCACAAGTGGGAACCGGCGTGAGTTTGCCCAAGCCCGACGATTCGCACACCATCTTGAATCTCACTAGATCTTCTCGGACGTTTATATTACTACGCTTGCGTATGCTAAATTTTATTCGGCTTGTCTCACTGTGTAAACGACGCAAGCTTACCTTGTGATTACGCTTGTGCTTATCGCTTTAGTGGCCGGTTCGTATGTTGTGTCATGAGCGTTTTTAACACATTTGTACTAAGCCTCTTGTGGACTGGAGGCAGACCTCTCGATGCGACTAATGTTTACCACTTTTGTAAATTGTAATGACAGAGAATTTCACAATTTTTGTCTTGTTTCCTGTCACGTTTCATTTTACATCATTCAGAGCTGAGAAATCATCAACCGTGATTCACGCGAAACATGCTTGGCTTAACTTTAATTACCTTCCAGAACTCCCCTGTTTTCTCTGTTTGAAAATGGGCCAAAATTGTCATTACTTTAATTGAAAAAAAAAAAACTCGCCTTAAGGACGGTGCCTACTAATTAACAATATTTTTGCTCCGGTGTGTGATTATGCAGGAAGTGTAGATCTTAACAAGTGTTATTAAAATCCAAAAAGAAAATTGGGGGTAACCACGCATTTTTCAAAGATAATTCATGAATAATATTTGTAAAAAACTTTAAAATACAAAGCAATGTATGGCGTTCTTTCTCAAATTGAAGTTTAATTATCTCTGAAAAATGCATGGTTACCCCCAATTTTCTTTTTGGATGCCAAGAGTACTTACTAAGATCTCACTTTCTCCGGATAGTCAGATTTCTTTTTGCCCGATTAAGAGATTGTCGATGCTGGAATCGCGATCAATCTTACAGCTGAAACCAAGCACAGATATTTTAATGCTTTTTGTTGTGGCCTCAAGTCCCAAGCAACCGTTAAGCTGGCGGCATGAAGCCAACATGATGAATGAGTTTCTGATGCGTTTCGGACGCGTTACGCTGGCGACATGGAAAGGGAAAGGGAAAGGGAAATGATGATGATCAAACTTCTCCGCACAATTATTTGTGGCAGAGTTGAAAGTTTTTTGAAGTTATATTAAACGCAATTCAACTTACCACGAGCGAAAATCGATGTTAGGTAGTTTTACGATTCGTTGACCATTCGAAACACTACTTTAATATATCTCGAATAATCTAATGAGATCAAAAATACAGAAAAATATGGCGGGGCCGCTGGTATCACCGACCAGCAGTCGAAGAGAAAACATTGGTTTGGTTGACCGGTATTCAGAAACGTTCTTTCGCATTCCCGTTCCTGTCATATTTCATTCTATCGCACCCAGACGCGAAAAACAAACGAGCGCCAGGAGCGCGATAATTACGCTAAGCCATCCTAACCACGGCAAACGTGTGCTGTTTTACCTTGACGAGGCACCGACTAATAATTGTTTTCTTTTATCCGGTGCTTTTCAAATGTTTGCAATAAATCGTTGCAATAAGAATTTCAAACTTTGAGCGTCGGTTGCTTTCTCAGGATTGAGTTACATCGAGCAAATGCTGTGAAACCATAGTAGTGAGAGGTGGTTTTGGCGCAACGGTACTCTCAAGCCGAGCCAGGTTAGGTCAGCACTTGGCTCAAAGAATTTATTTCTCGTTGTAAGGTTGAATGAAGTAAATTCTTAAATATTATTTAACGTTTATAGTCTAGGAGTCCTTAGCTTCTACATTCGTAATATGAGTGAACAACTCATCTGGATCTGGTGATCAGTGATCAGGAATTTGTTTGTTGACTCAGTTCTGTTGAAATCGGCAAAGCCGTGTGATTGCCGTTGGACTTTGGGAATCGGTGTAAATGATTATATGCAAATTTTCTTCAAGATTGTAACTAAGCGCTGCATTGATTTTCTGATTGTTCTTGGATTGAAGCAAGTTTCGTGCGGACAATCTGACTATGCTTGAGGGATCAGTTTTCCTTCTTATCGGTGGCTGGTTAGAGATGGTCGTTGAATAACATGCAATTGTTTCAGGAGAACCTTTTAACGATTCGGTCTGACCGGGTTGTCAGTGAATCGAACTAGTCAGAATTGTTTGCACGACTCTTATAGGATACCCGCTTTCACAGAGCCTTCTATTCAAAGTGTGGTTTTTCTAATAACTTTCTTTGACTGAGTTCTCGAAAGACGCAGTGCTTCTCCTTTGTTAAAGTTCTTTTAAGAGCTAAAGTGCGGCGAGATGAGAAGGTCGTATATTGGAAAGCTTCAGTAGCCTTGAAATGCGTCTGTAAATCAGGAATTTTGATAGTTGGGGTCCTAGACTTCATTTTCTAGGAAAACAGCAAGTACGTCAGCATTTTGCTATTTACGCTGAGCAGAATTTGAAAGATTACTGCAAACACTATCTCCTGTGTGAGAACAACACTGGTCTGGTGCCAAATCCTCACTCTGGTGATAACTTACGACTTTGGATGTCGGCTTCAATCGTAAATGTTCGCCAAAGGTCGTAACAAAATCCAGTAGACTGAAAAGTACATTGTCAACCTTTATGGAACACCCAAGGGAACAGTGGAGGCGGAGCTAAAGCAAGATTCATGAACCCAGTGTGCCTGCATTTATACATATTCATGAGCAAAATGGCTCATTATCTACTCATTATGTGATACGAAATAAAAGAGCGCAAATTTCCAAGTAAATCCTTTGCCGCTATATTTGACATTTTAACATAATGTCTGAATTTACTCTTTAAAGAAACTACAAGTTCATAAAAAAGTTGGTCCACAAACAAGAAATTTTAAATAGAAAAAAAAGCATTTTTGAATTCTCATATAAAATGGATGAAAAATCACTCGCATTTTAACTCAAATTTCCAATAGTTTTTACAAGTCGTGTCCATCTCCCGAGCGTCCCGATCTGGTCTTCATTCACCCTACAAGTTAGGACTTTTACAACCGAGATGCTTTTAGAATGAAAATTAAAGTTGCGCGTTTGCCCATTTCTGGCGCCATTTCTTTTAAAAATGTAGTTGTCGCTTTCAAATTTCGCGCTTCAGCGCGTCACTTCTATGCTAATGCGATGATTAGTCATATGAATATTAATGATGTCTGGCCATTATGCGCCATGGCAGGACCATGAGAGGAGGAGGAAAGATGAGAAAGTTAAAAACTGGAAGGAGAAAGCCCTACATGGTGCGTTTGTCCAACAAATATTAGATGAAGCTGGAGAGGAGTCTTGGAGATGGCTCAGGAATGGATTCGTAAAACAGGAGACAGAAGATTTGATTCTTGCTGCTCAGGAACAAGCTTTAAGAACAAAATCGATCACGTACAGCATAGATAAGATCTCAGAGACACCACTGTGTAGATTGTGTGGAGATGCCACTGAAACAGTGCGACACATTGTCAGTGGATGCAAGAAGCTTGCAGGAAGTATGGGATAGAGTGTAATGACAAGTGGTATGACCATCAACCCTTGCCAACCGCAGAAAATGGAGAAGTGAGGATTACCTGGGACATGACTATCTACACAGACAACGTGCTGAAACTTAATCGACCAGATATTACTCTAGTGTATAAAGACACACAGAAATGGACACTTATTGACATAGCTGTGCCAGCAGACCAGAACATCACCAGAACTGAATAGGAGAAGGTTGAAAAGTACCAGGAACTAGCATTTGAAATCAGAAGGATTCATGGAGCCTCGAAAGTCACAATAATACCTATCGTGATTGGTGTTCTTGGAAGCATATCAAAAGGTGCAAAGACCTGGTTTGGCAAGCTAGATGTACCTGATCATCATCGACCATCCGTAGAACTGCTCACCTGTTGAGGAAAGTGTTGTGTCTCTAAGCTACGGGGAGTTGCTGAGACACCCAGTAGAACACCCGACAACTGGAGAGAATCGAATAATAATAATAATAATAATAATAATAATAATAATAATAATAATAAATAAATAAGAAAGAAAGAGAGCCCGTTTTTAGTAAAAGTCAGTCATGTCTGGCTATCAAGCACTAAGAGTTTACGAGGTATTGATTCCCAGGTTTGTGAGGCCACTACACTAAGAGTTGCTTTACCATAGTTATACCTGGAAGATGGTCGGTACAGATTTTGATTAGTGGCATACCTGGTATTATATTAATGGACTGTAGACTGAAGCCGGTTGGGGCCAAATCATAGAGGGCAGGAGGTCTTTCCTGTTTTGTATTCAGTATCTTATACACATGACAAGGGACGGTTTTGAAATTTTAAATTTTAAAATGTTCTCTAACTTTATGAATTCTAGCAGTGTATAGTGCAGTGATGGGCTTTTTCTTTTGTTTGCGAAGAAGATACAGCAAAGGCAGTTAATTTGACTTTTTTTTGCTTTAGTTTGGCATGCAGTACCCCAGCTCAATAACCCACACTATATAGCTATATTACAGTTGTTTAAGGGTATTCGTAGACATTAACCATTATGCCTAAGCTTGAACAAAATCCCGATGTTTTTCGTCACTTTGTAGTTAATGAACTGGAGCTGAGCTTTCCATTTTAAATGTTCATCAATAAAGATACCCACGTTTTTAATCCGGGATTTTTTCTCTATATTACAAATTGTTATTCTAATATATTTTTTTATCTTAGGTGAGGTTGTAATCATGTAATTAGTCGTCTTTTAAATCACAGTATATTTTATGCACATTCTCAAGGGTAAGGTTTGGTTCTCCGCTCTGTTCTCTACCAGACTCTGCCATCACTTTCAGAGCATTGTTATGTCGTCCAGTGTACTCTGTCCCAGAATTACTCTGCAGCCTGTGAGAATGTTGGACCGTTTTCGTCCGTTGATTACATAATATAATAAACTCAGGTTCCACAGGCAATCCCCTTGATTTTATTTCCAGTTTTTGGTTTCAATCATCTCCTCCTGCATCGCCAAGATGGCGGCGGTCGATATTTCTTGGGACAACGCTGCAGTCCAGCCATCCATAACATTGTGGATCCAACCCGGCATATAATTGTTTCACTTTGCAGGCTCCTCTCACTATACCTTTCCTACCGCTTTTTGTACTTCAATCGATTTTTTTTCGGCTTTTCCCATACTTCTATCCAAGATCCAAGCACCTCTTCATTATTCAAAATCACCTTATCTTCACCAAGGACTACATTCATTGAAATACACCTCTTAGCAATTTCGTTTCTCCAGGGGACCTGCAAACCGTACACTTTTGTCGCGTCGTTAATATCTCTGCACCTT
>NC_090870.1:15745016-15750016 GCF_036669935.1 Montipora foliosa | reverse complement strand
AACCAGTTAGTGCGGCCAGTTGGATGGCCTGATTTCAATTTAAGAATGGTACTACAGTATGAAAATGAAGTCTGATTTTTGTAGGAACACAAGAGATGTCTAGAGTGTCACATCTCCGACAGGCTGCAGAGGTCACTTTTTTGTTGACCAACGATTTTTAAGCGATTAACACTGTTTGAAGTAAATAAGCAAAAACATATGTAACTATATTCCATGTTTGATTGGCAGCCGGTGACGGAGTTTTTAAAAATTTAGTCTATAGATGTACACGCACTCTTAGTACAGACATTGATCTGGAAGACATTTATTTGTTTGCTAGGAAGTACCCAACAGGCTTGAGCTTGGCACGCTACCTGAAAGATCATGATGATCAGCACTTTGCATTGCTACAGCATACCCAGTGTATAATAACGTTTTTCAATTTTATTTCTGTTTTTCTTCATTTTAAATAGTGACAATGTAAAATACACAAGTATAGTAGTCTCTGTGCCATAAAAAATCAATTTTGAAGTTCAAAAGTAATATCCGCGTTTTAATTTCTCTTTTGCCTGCCTGTTTTCAAATCATACCGCCTTCAAAACACACGAAATGCAGTGTCAGAGAAACTTCTTTTCAAAATTTCTAAAGGGAACATGTTCCCGGAACCCCCTAGATCCTCAAGCTCCCGGCGCTCGTTCGGTCCGTCTCCTCGTTGGATCACACCCTGCTAGGCCTAAGGTCGTGCAAATCGGTAGGGTACATTCAAGGACGCTTCGGTTCCTATGCCTGACAAATTTACCATGACGCCTTGCCCAATACCTGATCTGAACCTCTTCTTTTCGAGTGATCGCAGTGGTTGCAGTGGGTTTACCGCCGTATTAGAGGTTGAAATGTTGTAAGTAGGGAGCTTTGAGAATAAAAAAACAACTCTGTTAGCATCAGGATGGTCCTCACTCTCACATGGTAGTGGCCAGGAACTCAAGAAGACCGCATGAAATATAGGATATCAGGAATTTTGAGCAGAACTAATACCTACGAACCTCTGATAATGCAAATCCCATTCTCGCCAAGGACTCTTCATTTATTATTCCCGGAAACAAAATCCCATGTCCCACCGAAAAATCGGTTTAATCCCAGGTCCCATTTTACCCCTTTATGACCCTCTAGAAGGGACGTTCCCGAGCTGCGAATAGCTCATGAATTTTTTCAGTTTCGTGCTAGACGGCGAGTGCTCCAAAACACGTGCTGAAAAATCACAAGAGTTACAATATGGAGCAGCACGGATTATTACTAGGACTGATTACTCTATTCGATTATCAGTGGTACTAAATTCTCTAGAGTGGTCAAACTTAGAAGAAAGAGAGAAAAGGCACTTGTTAATTAACCTTCCCCTAATTTTCTCTCGGCTTAACTTATATGAGTGTGTAACCTAGGTAAAACGAGGATCGGCTACACGGCCATACTACATCAACTATAGCTCTTACACAGTCAACGCTTTTCGTGTTCAGGTGGAAAACGGTTTGGGAGATGTTTTCTTTCTGCATTTTTCGCTGGTTTCAATCCAGTTTGACATATCATGATATCTGTGGTCCACACTGGTGGCCACGTAGTCATTCAAGTCAAGCATCGGAGGGATATAAACTTAAAGCTAAGTGTTTATTTTTAATTTGCTTAGAGCTGATTTTTTTTTTTCTCTGCATTGCAATTTTTGGCCTAGGGCGATTTTCAATTGAGTGTCGAAAGTAATTAGCGAATTACTTTGGTTTTGTATTACTTCACTCAGTGATTGGTTCAAAGTTCTCGTGGCTCTTTTCAACCAATCAGAACTAAAAACAAAACAAATCGTTTTCCCGCGCTTTTTGTCGGCTACGTGTAATTACTTCGAGTTTCGATTGGTTTACTGGGTTGTCTCCGTCCTTTTTGATTGGCCAAAGTAATTACTTTGATTTTGGTATTCCGACACTCATTTGAAAATCGCTCTATCTTTAGAAGGTCTGACAAGGTTACATGATGCCTGGGGGACCTATGTCTAGAACAGAAACGAAAGAAGAGCGAAAGAGAACGTGAAACTCTTCTTTGACCTTGAACTGACCTTGAGCTCTTTTTAGGGCTTCTAATTTTAGCGTGATTTCTTTTCGCTGGCTATTGACAGTTCCTGAGGATATACTGGTTTTCTTTTAAAACTCATGGGGTTGAATAAAAATTCATTGCCAAACTGGTGAATTCCAAAGTAAATTTCACTCGAAAAACCGAGATCGTACTCATGGCTTCGTGATTCATGCGACATCGGTTTTTAGCGTATATATAAAATGTACCGTGGAATTCACTAGTTAGGCAATGAATTTTTCTGTAGAGGAAAACAAAGAAAATGATTAAATTATTTAAGCAGCAACCGGAAACATCAAAACGCGGACAATTCGAAACCTCTTATTTTCACTAACCCTACTAGTCCTGTTCCGGGACTCCCTCTTACCCCACCCTGAAAATGGGCCTGGAACCCAGGCGGGAAAAGAGAGAGTCCTGTATTATTTGCAGGCGCATGCTCTGAATAAGCCAATCATATTGAATTAGATGCCAGGCTGGGTATGTAAATATAGTGAACCGTGAAACTCCGACAAAAAACTCATATGAAAATTACTGGGTGATTTGCAGTGTCAGGAAAGAGAACATCTGAATTATGCCTCGTCGTGACCAAACGAGGAGAAAAAACCCCGATCGCAGTGATGTTGGAAAATTATTGCCGAATAAATGTAACGACTGAAAGAAGATCGCGAAAAATCGATGCAAAGGCTGAACAACTAAATATGACATAGGATTTCACTAAGCGACAAAACAGCTCGGAGTCAGAATTTCATATCATCTGCAGTACTTTACCCTGCAACAATGAGTTTCAGAAGGAAAGTGCTTTTAAGTAGAAACAATAAAAGCAAGGTGACACACGCTTTTAAGTAGCATTTTTCATCCTTATTAATTAATATTCACGAACAAATTTTGACCGGAGAAAAAATCTTGACAACGCCCGAATGATCGATGTTTCACTATGCATAAATATGTATAAATTTAATAGGAACATTATTGCTTCATCATTGCGTTATCAACACAAACTGGTATGTAAAGAAACAAATAGTTCAGGTTGTGATTCAATTTCGTTTAACTTTTTATCTCACTTTACCAGGAATAATGCTCAGTTGTTCTGTCATGCGGTCGTCTTTTAGTTTTTCAGATATAAAAATCATTACAGTCTCAACAGGCAGCTCTACAAAACTACATAAGACCTTAGCCATTTGGCTACGGACACGGCTTGTAATGCATCAGTCAATTCCAGCAGTACCCATCCCCACCCCCGGGCTAATCCCCGGGCATTGGCATTTTTTTTTTTTTTATAAATCGGCAAATTCCTAGGAGTGGGGGCACATAAGCTGTGTAAATGCCCCGGGGTGGGGACGAAGAAAGAGGGCAAATGCTCCGCCCCCGGGATCGTCGCCTTCCAATAGGCGCCTGTATTCGCAGGCTACTTTGTCTGTCAAGAATCAAGACATCTCAAATGATCTCTCATCGCATTTTACGCTCGCAAGATCTGTCTTGAAGATCGCATCATTTGAATTCGCACCCTTCAGTGTTTCATATAACTCCGCTTTCATGAATTTAAAAATTGCTAGGCTAGTTTTGAATGCGAAATGCGAAGTAGTCGTGTCTACGCAGTCTTCACGTCAGTGATTGTTTTGTGATATTAGTTCACCTTGTCGCTTTTATATATTCATATGCTATAAATGAAGAAATACCTAAAATTGAGAAAACCTTTAAAAATATCCACAAGTTTTTCGAGTCCGTGACGGACACGCCAGTCTTTAACCAAGGCCTCGTCTTTTCCGATAAACTCTTCCACGTTAATTCGAAAACACATGTGTCAAATGTCCGGGGGTCGTCGGGACTGACAACTTCAGTAAATGCCCCGCGGTTGTCCGGGGGGGGGGAAAGGGATGGGCACCGCTGGAATTGATTGATGCATAATGAACAATAAATAATGAACAATAAACAAGTTCCAGCAGCAGATTTATTAGTCTTCATTTAGCGATTCACATCCACGACCTACAGTATATTTGTAAGTTTCAATGAGTCTCGGGAGAGAAATTAAATCGAAATTTGTTATTTTTCTGCGCCAACATCATGCAGCTGTTCAGTTGGGTTTCAGGCACGAAATTCCATACTTTCGTATGTAATCCATGTGATCTTCCACGATTGGGATTCACGATAAGAAGAACTGATTTACAATTAAAATCGGACTCGGATCGAAGAAAATCGCAAACATATTAAAGGAACAACCATGTAGCAAACAGACTTGCCAAATCCTGTTGCAGGTTTAACAAAACCATCATTACCGGTAACGACTGCATGAATAGCTTGCAGTTTTTCCGCCTTAGGCACAAAGGTAAAGTGGCAGTTCTTAAACGCGAAATCAATTGCCTCCAGAAACTTGGCGTTATAATTTCCTTTCACATTATCCCCATAAATCCAGTGTAAAAGCACTCGGAATAAACTATGACCAAATAAGGAATCTTTTCCAAATATGGTTTTTCCCCCAGTTTTGGGAGGAAAATAGCGTCATTCCGAGCATGGGCCTTCAAGTAATTCAGGACTCTCTCTTTTCCCACCTGAGTGCCAGGCCCATTTTCAGGGCGGGGTAAGAGGGAGTCCCGGAACAGGACTATAACCCTACAGGCAGTAAGAATAAATAACCAGGGAGCTCCGCTTTTGGGTCTTGGCTAAATCTGTATATTACCTACGCTCGTCGAACCTTAGTTTTTCAACCATGGTCTTTTATCTTAAATTCCCTAATGTTCACTTTCAGTGTCTGTTCTGCGGCTCAACGACGTCGCGTGCTTAAGTTCCCTAATAGCTGCAACCTGATTGGTCAATACTCGGTTCTTTTATTTATTTTGACATTTGATTGGTTGATTGAAAGTATCCAGAATTTTCTCAAATTGGACTGTTTAGTTCAAAGCTGAAGTAAACGTTCCAGC
>NC_090870.1:15737516-15740016 GCF_036669935.1 Montipora foliosa | reverse complement strand
GTATCACTCTAGCTGTTGCGACCTTTTCCATCAGTTCCCTTCGCCCAGTTGTGTACCATGTCTATTAAAGCTTGAGTTGTTGATGACTTAGGAATAGCACCATATTGATTTGGATCGAGAACTTTTAAGACAGCCGGCGTCACGGCCACGATACAATCTTCAGCAACTTTCGATAGACATGAAGTTAAAGAGATGGGTCTTAGATCTTTCTTTAAGTCATTTACTGGTTTCTTCTTCTGTAATGGTGACACATTGGCAAGTTTCCACATGTGAGGTAGACGTTGTTCAACGAAAGAGGCACTTATTATCTTACTAACTGGATAAGCGAAGAGGTCAGCGTATTCACGTAGTAACCAATTAGGTATATCATCAGGACCGCTTGCCTTTGATGGATTGAGTTTCGACAACAACTTGTGTATACGGAGCTCCGATGTATGAGGGAATTTCGATGAAATTTCGTCAGTGGGTAGACGAGTCAGCGGCTGGTACAGACGATACTCTTGTAGGGGTTCTTAAAAGGCATCGTTGATTGCGTTCGCCAGGTCATTTGGAGAAAGTTCTTGAACATCATGAGCATGAATTTGACTTATCAGATCGCTTGAATGTTGCTGGGCTCCGCATAGTCTTTTAGCTTCTTTCCACCACACCCTTGGGTTTTTCTCCTTCATATTCTCAACTTTAAGCTTGTAGAAATTTGCTTTACATACTTTCCTCTCGCGGTTTACAACATTCCTGTACAGCTTGTATTGCAGTGATTTGGGGCCCTTATTATGGAAAGCTTTTTGTCTTTTCAGAATTAGTGATTTTAAATGCTGTGTCATCCACGGGGATGAACAATCGCGAACTTTCTTGACTGGTATGAGAAGGTCAAGACCCGCGTGGATTGTTTCACAGAACATGCTTAGCATGTCTTCGCAGCTTTCAAAGGAGGTGAACAGACTAGGCCAATCCATACTGCTTAATAATCTTCCCATTTCGGCTTTGCGGCTTGCTCGCATATCACGCTTGAATACATACTTTGTTGAGCGAGTGCTAACACGAGTCCTTGGTTCTGCTGCTATGGTATTATGGTCTGAAAGACCGAACGGCGGAAAATGACGTGGATCATCATAGAAATCATGTAGGTTGGTCAGTATCAAGTCGAGGATTGCGTCCTTTCTGGTTGGCTTTTTAACGATTTGCTTAAGACGAAAGTGCTTCTTCAATGATTTAATGTCGAGGCGATTAAAGTCACCCGCAACAATAAGTGCACAGTTGGGAAATTCGACTCAGCAAGAGAGAGAGACCTGAACAAATGCTCGCTCATAGAAGAGTTCTCGGTCTCAGCCCAGTGAGGATGGTAAACTACAGGAACAATAAGGGAAGAGAAACCTCTTGGCAGGCGGTTTGGCCGTAGTTGTACCCACAAGACTTCGTGATCGTCACAACAGGACAATTCTTGAAGTTGTTTGAATCTGGAAACGTTTTCTTTAATACAGAGGCAAACTCCGCCATGATCGTTCGACATTCGATCTCTCCGAATGATGGAATAACCAGGAATATCTACAACGGTGTTTGCGATGGTTATTTTCAGCCAAGTTTCGGTAATAAAGGCGAGATCAACTTGAGTACGAAGGAGAAATTATTGCACTTCCATTAACTTTGGTACAAGAGACGGCAAGATTTCCGCACAGGTCCCTACTTCATTATGCATACACTCCTTTGTTTCAAGAAAACAATAGCGAAAACAATAGACGTCCTTTGGGACTGTGGCGCTTTGTTCTTTCTTTTTAGAGGTTTTTTTTTCTAGGTCTATATGGACTTAAAAAAAAGTCGGTCGAACTTCTGTCTGAAATACGGAAAATCGAACAATTTTTCCTGCAATTTCGGCACTTTTCCTGCAATTTTACCCATTTTTCAGTTTTAGAATAAGCGCAAGAAGTGGAGTTTCAAGCAATCGTTGTAATAGGGTTCAGATTCGCCAACATAACAAACAAACCAAATAAAAGTACTGTACTGTCATAAGAAATATAATGGCTACCTGCTCTTTTTATCGTGAAATTGTTCTTCCTGTCTGTCTAAAAATTCGCCGAGACACTGCAAAGTGTATATTTTCTTCCTTTCCTGTATGTAGGATCACGAACGGTGCATTTAGAGGGATTTTGCGATTTATCGCTCTTTGTAGAGATCGGCAATATGCTCAATGATACTTCCAAGTAAATAGCTTTGGTAGAGATCCATGGATGTTCCCCTACGAGGCATACTTCGTTTCACTCCCCATCATGTCTTTTCAATGCCCTGCTGTGGGCTCGTTTGTCTGGGTCGACGAAGTTTAGGCGATGGTTAACTGCGGTCAGATGATGTTAGCCCTTGTCTTGTAGGCAGTTGTAAACTTTCCGGCCACAGGTAGCTAGGGCTAATATTTTTTCAAGGAAAGTTTACGGTCAGAAAATTAATATGTGTTCTGGCGGATTGAAGGCTATCCATTGCAGTTTTTTCTTGAGCATCGCGAAACAGATCC
>NC_090870.1:15717516-15732516 GCF_036669935.1 Montipora foliosa | reverse complement strand
TTCTTCACACAATCTCGTGAAAAGTGTAGTTAACGGAACAACAAAATGAAATTTAAGAAGTGGAGAAATTGTAGAATGCCCGGTTTAGGAACAGAGTTGTTTATATGAATATCATTTTCTGTCCCATGCCACTGCGGACAAGCAGCATTGTTAAACACTACTGCGGAACCGCGGTGGCAGCTTAGGGCATTTGGTGGGCCGGGTATTCTGCAATCTAGCCAAGAGTGCTTAGACCTAATCACTGCAACGAGCGCTATTTTCTTCACACGATCTCGTGAAAAATGTAGTTAATCTAGCCGTAAAATTCACAATTGATCACTACTTAATTCGCGAATCACGCTTTAAGAACGAGAAATACTGTTTTGAATAAGTTACATCTTTCAACTTGAATTTATTAGTTTCTGCGTACCGCGTAGCCAGCTACGCAGAACTTTATTCGAGTGGCAGGGTACGTGAGTCTTTCGTCGTTACCATTTAGACAAACATCGCAAATTTTTAAAATGCTTTTTCTCAACTGTAAAGCTTTTCTGGGGTCGGAAAAAACAAAACTTTCCTCCGCACAACTGGCATTTATTCAAAACAGCACATGCACTTGTGAAAACTAAACCTTCACTTTACCTTCAATGAAGTGCCCCACGAAATAAGCAAATCAGAGCGTAGATTGCATTGCCGCAACCTTTTTTTTAGTAGCCAATGAAAAAGGCTGTATTGTCGACCTTTGCCAGATCTCACATTTCCAATGACAGAGTGAGATCTGGGTACGAGATTAGGTCGGGACCTGATATGGTGTATCATGGCTTTATATTGATGATTCTAATATCAGGGGCTTGATATCGTAGGTCCGGGCCTGATATGGTGGGCCAGAGATTTACACTGTATGCAAGTAGGCATTGCTTCATATAGTTCATTGGGGCCAGATAAAGGAGGTTTGATATAAGGGGCTTGATATGGTGGGCTTCAAATGGGAGGCCTGATATGGGGGGCTTGATATGGAGGGCTTAATAAGGAGGGCCTGATATTGTAGGGGGCTTGATATGGGAGGCCTGATATTGGGGGCCTATATATGGCGGCTTGATATTGTCGATTGAGAAAATAACACAAACAGCGATGATAAACATTGTATTCCAACGCATTTTTATAAAACTTGACGTTTCGTATGCTAGTCAACACACATTTTCAAAAGTGACCGTTACAATTTTTAAAAACTATATATATATATCGTAAACAATAGGGGTCTGGAACCTAGACTGAGAAAAATGATCTGCAGCAGTACGTGTCTGGACATAATGAAAAGTAATAGCTAAAACAGTAATAACTTCTCACTACTAATATTGACATTAACTAAAGGGAAGGCTTTAGCTCTTGAATGAACAAAGTCTCTTTTATTTTGCAGTGAAAGTCAGTTTTTCCGGACGCTAAAATGTGAAAGTGATCCCATTTAATGTCGTGGCCAGTGATGTTCACAGAGGAAACAATAGGGAGGAAAGGGCATCCAGCCTTGTGAACACCTACAATTACAATCTTGCTTCCTACTTCGTTGGCATACTTCAACCAATTTCCACCAACCAACACACGGTTAAAGATTCATTTAGTTTTGCAGATTGGGCCAAAACATACAAACATAACAACGGAGTAATGTGTTCTTTGGATGTCACTTCTCTTTTTACAAACGTGCCGCTTGATGAAACAATACAGATTTGTCTAGACAGATTGTACTCTCTCCCTGATCCTCCCCAATTACCTTGTTCTGTTTTGAAACATCTTTTGCAGCTTGCCACTAAGAAGAGTCATTTTATATTTGATGGCCAATACTACGATCAGATTGATGGTGTAGCCATGGGTTCACCTTTAGGCCCCGTTGGCTAACATTTTCATGTGCCACTTTGAAGAAAAATGGTTGATGAACAGCAGATTCTGTCCTTCACTTTGGTTCAGATATGTAGATGACACCTTCACCATGTTTGACAGCAAGGACAATGCTAATGAGTTTTTAAGTTTTCTAAATAGTCGATAGCATTAAGTTTACTCTTGAATTCGAAGAAGACAATAAGATTCCATTTTTAGACATCCTTCTCAAACGCTGCCCTGACAACACTTTCTATACATCTGTCTACCGGAAGAAGACATTCACAGGCCTTTACACCAAGTGGGATTCATTCACACCTCGCAAGTACAAAATCAACCTCATCCGCACTCTCACCTATCGATGCTTCCGAATTTGCTCCTCGCCATCTTTATTACAGGCCGCTATTAAAGATCTGAGAAAGCTCCTGTTGCAAAATGGTTACCCTCAAGGCGTTATCACGTTCAACATTAACGATGTATTGAACAAAAATAAAAACAAATCAAATAACCCTGTTCAAGCTACAGGCCCCAAAAAAGATATCTTAATTGTGTTACCCTACTTAGGTCTTCACAGTAAACAAGTCACGAAACGTCTGAAATCCTGCGTATACAATTTCTACTCTTTCGTCAATCTCAAGATCATATTCCAAAACACACGCCGCATCAACTCCTTTTTTCCATACAAAGATCGCTTGAACCGATCTCAGAGGTCCAAGGTCGTCTAAAAAGCTTTCTGCTGGAACTGCGATGAATTCTACATTGGCAAAACAAAACGAAGACTCCACGACAGAAAAACAGAACATTTCAAGGCCCTAGCTAAAAGTGACCATTCATCAGCCATTGCTGATCATGTGAAAACCCCTGGCCACGACATTAAATGGGATCACTTTCACATTTTAGCGTCCGGAAAAACTGACTTTCACTGCAAAATTAAAGAGACTTTGTTCATTCAAGAGCTAAAGCCTTCCAATGTCAATATTAGTAGTGAGAAGTTATTGCTGTTTTAGTTATTACTTTTCATTATGTCCAGACACGTACTGCTGCAGATCATTTTTCTCAGTCTAGGTTCCAGACCCCTATTGTTTACGATATATATATATATATAGTTCAGTAAAAAATGTAACGGTCACTTTTGAAAATGTGTGTTGACTAGCATACGAAACGTCAAGTTTTATAAAAATGCGTTGGAATACAATGTTTATCACCGCTGTTTGTGTTATTTTCTTAATCAAGCTACGATGGCCTAAGAACAAGAGTTTATTTGATATTGTTGGTAACATCCCAAACCCTGGGTCTAGAGTTTGTACTTTGGACTTCTTTTGTCTAGATCTGCAAACAGATGCCAGATGATTTAACTTGTGACACACGGAGCATTCTTTTCCAAACGCGGGGCACTTTTTTCTTTGCTTCTTTCTTTCCGTAATATCTGCATTTGCGACGCTTGTTCTCATTGGAAGCATTCTTCTCTACTTTTTGCCTAAGAGACTTGCCTCTTTTGTTCTTTTTCTGTTCACCGGTGTTGATCAATCGCCTTTTTGTTTGTTCCTTTAAAAGCTCCCAGACACGACAAGAACGTACGCATTAATCAAGATTTACATAAGTCACGCGATTTTAATAGCTCCTCCAGAAGTAATACGAATTCTATCACGTACAAGGGAATTACCAGTTGAGGCTAAGAACTTAAAATCTGTCACGAATTCCTCAATTCCTTCACTTTCTTTTTGAGCCCTTGTAAAGAATCTATATCGTTTTTCTTCTTTTCCCGGGGGGGAAGGGGGGGGGGGAAGGAATCGTCGAAAAAAAGCGGTTCTGGTACCTCCTAGTCACTGGAAGGTAGCCTCAAAAGGTCCACAGCGGGAGCTTTAGTGGTACCTTTTAGGGTATTGGGCTGAAAAATTATGACAGGAGACATTTGACAATTAACTATTTTTTAATTTTGTCTAATTAAAACCCATAATTTGGTACCTCTTAGGGGTGAAAAAAAATTCACATCACGCCCATAAGACAGGATCTCTTTTCAAAATTTTCGACGAGCACCCCGTCCTTTTTATATGGGAGTTCCCCATAGTTTTTCCGCTTTCCACATTGTTGTTACAAAGCTAGAGATGTGTTTGAGCGAGATGGCAGCCGCTAAGCTGATTCTCTATTTGGCGATTTTTTTAACTGCGAACGAAATGGCTTGAGGTAAGGTCAAACGCGTTTATTCTCTTTAAAATAATTGTAAATGCGGGGTTATAAATGAGAAATAAAGCTAGCTTCAACAAAGCGACGGGGGCAGAATTATTAACGCTGCGAACATGCTTGTTCGCATGTAGAATCTTCCAGTAATGCTATATTTATACTAGAGTATCTAATTGATAATAATGCTGCGGTTTATTTCGTTGAAAGTAACAACCACAGCAACGTTGTATTGAAGTCAGTAGGACTTATTTTAGTTTGCTGAGGGAACGGACGGTCAGTGTCAAACGCAAACTGCATACTGCAAACTGGGGGTAAAGTGCAGAATGCAGCTTGCAGACCGGGGGTAAAATGCAGGCTGAGGGTAAAATAAATATTAATAATAAAAAAAGAGTCATAAGGATAAATTAAAGAGTGTTTGAAAGACAATCCTGTTTTACATGTGTCAACAACTAACATTATCATGACTGCAGGTCGGTGCACCTTTTTGGGACTGCTGTGAAGAGTCCATGGAAAAATTATGCGATCGTTGAAATCATCTGACTTTCAGCTACGAAATCCGAACAGATGAGAAATTTTTAGGGTATAAAAATATGCCTATATCTACCGTTTAAATACTAAAATACGTTTAATAATTCTATGTCTAAGTGGTTTTGAACTATATTAACGTTGGGTGCTGCTGAAAAGCCACGTTATCTCTGTCTTTGTTAGTTGGTATTGTACCCATACGTGCCAAAATAAATTGAGTTATTGGGTAATTACTCGGTGACTTTGTTCGGTGCCGCAAAATGGACAGTAGAGTTACGGGGTGGTGATTTTTTTGCCTAAAGGCAACTCACTTAACAAAACTATACTTTTTCCAACAACAACAAGGATTCAAAGAGCTTTAATTATTACAGAGTTCGATGAAAATCCTGATTTATAACATGCGATGGGGCAACCAAAGCGATGGAAGCTGTGTTGGGGTTACAGTGTGAAAGTACAAACGGGTACGAACATCCTTTATTTTATCCTTAGGACTCATTTTTCATCATTAATATTTTATTTTACCTGCAGTCTTCATTTTACCCCTGGTCTGCAGTCTGCATTTTACCCTCAGTCTGCATTTTAGCCCTGGTCTGCAGTCTGCGTTTTACACTGACTGCTTTTAAACAGGGCATCTGACAGGATGCAGCGATGCAGATCCGCATAATCCCTAAAATCCACATCCTCCGCATGATTACGATATTTTTGTGACGATATCGTAGTGTAGTCGTGCGTGACCCGTTGGCCATGTAACCAGACGTTGATTGACATATCAATTTACGGCTATTGGTTAGATATGTCAATCAACGTCTGGTTGCATGGCCAACTGGTCACGTACGACTATACTACGATATAGTGGTCGCCGGTGGCTCAGTTGGTTGAGCACCGGGCTGTCACGCGGGAGGTCGCGAGTTCAATTCCGGCCGGACCAACACTCAGGGTCTTTAAATAACTGAGGAGAAAGTGCTGCCTTTGTAACTACATCTGCAAATGGTTAGGCTTTCAAGTCTTCTCGGATAAGGACGATAAGCCGGAGGTCCCGTCTCACAACCCTTCAATGCTAATAATCCTGTGGGACGTAAAAGAACCCACACACTTGTCGCTAAGAGTAGGGCACGTAGTTCCCGGTGTTGTGGTCTGTCTTCTGTTGTGTATCATGGTTGAGAGGGTAAAAAAAAGGGGCCACAATAATTGGCGCAAGCTGTTGTGGCGCTCTGCCAGCTTGACTGGCAAAAGTTAATAAAATACGATATCCTGACAATTTTCCGCATAAAACTGAAGAAATGCCTGATATTAGTGATAAAGCAGCTGCTAACCATCCTTACAAACATGAAAGCCAAAGAGATTGACTATTTTATTGAAGAAAACACGCCATTTCGTTCGTGAGATTAAAATTCGTCAGCAGTTTCCACGCATTTTTCGGCAATAGAAGCCCGCAATATACATGTATACGTGTATGAAACCGCTGAAAATGGTGATTGATCGAGGAAATGGATCGCGGACCACATTACAATTTTGCTCCATATCTCCAAGTTGAAACAAAATCCAGGACGAGAATCGAAATGATTTTTCATCAATTTACTTACTTTAGCAAAAGTCGCGACAAAATGCCAACTGCTAACCCTTTTATTTCAACGGTAAAAGCTGGTCGCAAATTGGCGACTCCTCCAGATATTTTAATCGCAAGGGGCAGGTCGCAATTTTCAAGTCCTGATAAGGACTATTACACATTAATGAAAAACTCAAAAGCCAAGCTTCCAAATAATTCTCAACATCTGAGGAAAACTTTTAATTTGTCAGAAGATCACTTGACAAAGGGTTTTCTGGCTACTGCATAAGGTGTCCTTTGAACCATACATAAAAGCATTTCAGTACAAAGTCCTTAACTCGATACTATTTACTAATAAGTCACGCGATTTTAATAGCTCCTCTGGAAGTAATACGAATTCTATCACGTACAAGGGAATCTTATAGTACACCAAAATTACAAGTTGAGGCTAAGAACTTAAAATCTGTCACGAATTTCTCAATTCCTTCACTTTCTTTTTGAGCTCTTGTAAAGAATCGTTTTTCTTCTTTTCCCGGGGGGGAAGGGGGGGGGGGGGGTGGGGGACTCGTCGTAAAAAAGCGGTTTTGGTACCTCCTAGTCACTGGAAGGTAGCCTCAAAAGGTCCACAGCGGGAGCTTTAGTGGTACCTTTTAGGGTATCGGGCTGAAAAATTATGACAGGAGACATTTGACAATTAACTATTTTTTAATTTTGTCTAATTAAAACCCATAATTTGGTACCTCTTAGGGGTGAAAAAAAATTCACATCACGCCCATAAGACAGGATCTCTTTTCAAAATTTTCGACGAGCACCCCCGTCCTTTTTATATAGGAGTTCCCCCCCCCCCCCCCCCCTTCTTTCGGGATTCTTTTCTTTTTCCGCTTTCCACTTTGTTGTTACAAAGAGATGTGTTTGAGCGAGATGGCAGCCGCTAAGCTGATTCTCTCTTTGGCGATTTTTTTAACTGCGAACGAAAAGGCTCGAGGTAAGGTCAAACGCGTTTATTCTCTTTAAAATAATTGTAAATGCGGGGTTATAAATGAGAAATAAAGCTAGCTTCAACAAAGCGACGGGGGCAGAATTATTAACGCTGCGAACAAGCTTGTTCCCATGTAGAAACTTCCAGTAATGCTATATTTATACTAGAGTATCTAATTGATAATAATGCTGCGGTTTATTTCGTTGAAAGTAACAACCACAGCAACGTTGTATTGAAGTCAGTAGGACTTATTTTAGTTTGCTGAGGGAACGGACGGTCAGTGTCAAACGCAAACTGCATACTGCAAACTGGGGGTAAAGTGCAGAATGCAGCTTGCAGACCGGGGGTAAAATGCAGGCTGAGGGTAAAATAAATATTAATAATAAAAAAAGAGTCATAAGGATAAATTAAAGAGTGTTTGAAAGACAATCCTGTTTTACATGTGTCAACAACTAACATTATCATGACTGCAGGTCGGTGCACCTTTTTGGGACTGCTGTGAAGAGTCCATGGAAAAATTATGCGATCGTTGAAATCATCTGACTTTCAGCTACGAAATCCGAACAGATGCGAAATTTTTAGGGGATAAAAATATGCCTATATCTACCGTTTAAATACTAAAATACGTTTAATAATTCTATGTCTAAGTGGTTTTGAACTTTATTCTCGTTGGGTGCTCCTGAAAAGCCACGTTATCTCTGTCTTTGTTAGTTGGTATTACATAAGTACCCATACGTGCCAAAATAAATTGAGTTATTGGGTAATATTACTCGGTGACTTTGTTCGGTGCAGCAAAATGGACAGTAGAGTTACGGGGTGGTGATTTTTTTGCCTAAAGGCAACTCACTTAACAAAACTATACTTTTTCCAACAACAACAAGGATTCAAAGAGCTTTAATTATTACAGAGTTCGATGAAAATCCTGATTTATAACATGCGGTGGGGCAACCAAAGCGATGGAAGCTGTGTTGGGGTTTCAGTGTGAAAGTACAAACGGGTACGAACACTCTTTATTTTATCCTTAGGACTCATTTTTCATCATTAATATTTTATTTTACCTGCAGTCTGCATTTTACCCTCAGTCTGCATTTTAGCCCTGGTCTGCAGTCTGCGTTTTACACTGATTGCTTTTAAACAGGGCATCTGACAGGATGCAGCGATGCAGATCCGCATAATCCCTAAAATCCACATCCTCCGCATGATTACGATATTTTTGTGACGAAAGCGTAGTATAGTCGTATGGGGCGCCAAATGTAAAAATATTATTTAAGTACTTTCCCCCTATATTTTGTGTTATTTATAAATAACACATTCAACTACCTTTGCGATTTATAAATCACAAGGTTACGAACTTCGCGATTTATAAATCGCAAAGTTACCAACTTTGCGATTTATAAATCGCAAGGTTACGAACTTTGCGATTTATAAATCGCAAGATTACAAACTTTGCGATTTATAAATCGCAAGGTTATCAACTTTGTGATTTATAAATCGCACAGTTGGTAACCTTGCGATTTATAAATCACAAAGTTCGTAATCTTGCGATTTATAAATCACAAAGTGTGATTTATAAATCGCACATTGCGATTTATAAATCACAAAGTGCGATTTATAAATCGCACTTTTGCGATTTAATAATATAACCGCAAACACATAAAATTAATGCCGCGGGCTCGTGGTCCAATGTTTTGACTTTTTGGTTCAAGACAAAACTTGACAAGACCGCTCTCCTCAGCCGTCTCACGAACAATTTCTGATGCATCAAGTGCTCAGGAATCATGACAGAAAAGTGAGGTAAGGATAGGTTTTATTTTCTTCATCAATTTTATTTCGATTTATGGCGAATCGGTCTGAATTGTAAGCTTCTTTTTTTAATTTGCCGAGCTCGAAAAAGTAGGATGAAAATCATTTTGTCCTGAATTTCATATTTACGTCCGACATAGACACTTTTGCGAGCGAAATGAAGTAATATAATATGCACTTGTCAGCATCTTTTGCATCTTGGCACTGATGGAATTTCTGCTAATGTTAATAGAGATTCATTTCATTGATTGACTCCGTCACGGAAAGAAATGAGCCCAATAAATTGACCTGCTCTGAAGTATTCTGCTTCAAAGATTCATAGCTCAGTTGGTAGAGCATTGCATCGGTATTTCAGAGGTCATGGGTTCGACTTCCGTTAGAGTCTTAGAGCGACCTGTATTTTTCAGGGGTCTAGCGAAAATGGTTGCTTCAATTGTCGACTGAAGTCCGAGGATCACTTCTCTCATTCCTTAATGATAACTCGCAACGACACAGGTAAAGATGAAGCTAGATGAAATCGTTCAAACCTGAGAAGGAGCGGTTGGTGGGATGGATGCGCTACGTTAAAGATGCTGTAATCTCGAGCTCTGAAAATTGAAAACATGGCAATAAAACGAAGCTTACAATTCAGACCGATTCGCCATAAATCGAAATAAAATTGATGAAGAAAATAAAACCTATCCTTACCTCACTTTTCTGTCATGATTCCTGAGCACTTGATGCATCAGAAATTGTTCGTGAGACGGCTGAGGAGAGCGGTCTTGTCAAGTTTTGTCTTGAACCAAAAAGTCAAAACATTGGACCACGAGCCCGCGGCATGAATTTCATGTGTTTGCGGTTATATTATTAAATCGCAAAAGTGCGATTTATAAATCGCACTTTGTGATTTATAAATCGCAATGTGCGATTTATAAATCACACTTTGTGATTTATAAATCGCAAGATTACGAACTTTGTGATTTATAAATCGCAAGGTTACCAACTGTGCGATTTATAAATCACAAAGTTGATAACCTTGCGATTTATAAATCGCAAAGTTTGTAATCTTGCGATTTATAAATCACAAAGTTCGTAACCTTGCGATTTATAAATCGCAAAGTTGGTAACTTTGCGATTTATAAATCGCGAAGTTCGTAACCTTGTGATTTATAAATCGCAAAGGTAGTTGAATGTGTTATTTATAAATAACACAAAATATAGGGGGAAAGTACTTAAATAATATTTTTACATTTGGCGCCCCATATAGTCGTACGTGACCCGTTGGCCATGTAACCAGACGTTGATTCACATATCTACATGTAATTACGGCTATTGGTTAGATATGTCAATCAACGTCTGGTTACATGGCCATCGGGTCACGTACGACTATACTACGATATCATGACAATTTTCCGCATAAAACTGAAGAAATTCCTGATATTAGTGATAAAGCAGCTGCTAACCATCCTTACAAACATGAAAGCCAAAGAGATTGACTATTTTATTGAAGAAAACACCCCATTTCGTTTGTGAGATTAAAATTCGGGAGCAGTTTCCACGCATTTTTCGGCAATAGAAGCCCGCAATATATACGTGTATGAAACCGCTGAAAATGGTGATTGATCGAGGAAATGGATTGCGGACCACATTACAATTTTGCTCCATATCTCCAAGTTGAAACAAAATCCAGGACGAGAATCGAAATGATTTTTCATCAATTTACTTACTTTAGCAAAAGTCGCGACAAAATGCCAACTGCTAACCCTTTTATTTCAACGGTAAAAGCTGGTCGCAAATTGGCGACTCCTCCAGATATTTTAATCGCAAGGGGCAGGTCGCAATTTTCAAGTCCTGATAAGGACTATTACACATTAATGAAAAACTCAAAAGCCAAGCTTCCAAATAATTCTCAACATCTGAGGAAAACTTTTAATTTGTCAGAAGATCACTTGACAAAGGGTTTTCTGGCTACCGCATAAGGTGTCCTCTGAACCATACATAAAAGCATTTCAGTACAAAGTCCTTAACTCGATACTATTTACTAATAAGTCACGCGATTTTAATAGCTCCTCTGGAAGTAATACGAATTCTATCACGTACAAGGGAATCTTGTAGTAGACCAAAATTACAAGTTGAGGCTAAGAACTTAAAATCTGTCACGAATTTCTCAATTCCTTCACTTTCTTTTTGAGCCCTTGTAAAGAATCTATATCGTTTTTCTTCTTTTCCCGGGGGGGGGGGGGGGGGGCCACGTCGTAAAAAAGCGGTTTTGGTACCTCCTAGTCACTGGAAGGTAGCCTCAAAAGGTCCACAGCGGGAGCTTTAGTGGTACCTTTTAGGGTATTGGGCTGAAAAATTATGACAGGAGACACTTGACAATTAACTATTTTTTAGTTTTGTCTAATTAAAACCCATAATTTGGTACCTCTTAGGAGTGAAAAAAAATTCACATCACGCCCATAAGACAGGATCTCTTTTCAAAATTTTCGACGAGCACCCGCGTCCTTTTTATATGGGAGTCCCCCCCCCCCCCTTTTTCGGGATTCTTTTCTTCTTCCGCTTTCCACTTTGTTGTTACAAAGAGATGTGTTTAAGCGAGATGGCAGCCGCTAAGCTGATTCTCTATTTGGCGATTTTTTTAACTGGGAACGAAAAGGCTCGAGGTAAGGTCAAACGCGTTTATTCTTTTTAAAATAATTGTAAACGCGGTGTTATAAATGAGAAATAAGGCCTGCTTCAAAAAAGCGACGGGGTAGAATTATTAACGCTGCGAACATGCTTGTTCGCATGTAGAATCTTCCAGTAATGCTATATTTATACTAGAGTATCTAATTGATAATAATGCTGCGGTTTATTTCGTTGAAAGTAACAACCACAGCAACGTTGTATTGAAGTCAGTAGGACTTATGTTACTTTGCTGAGGGAACGGACGGTCAGTCTCAAACGCAAACTGCATACTGCAGACTGAGGATAAAGTGCAGAATGCAGCTTAAATTGCAGACCGGGGGTAAAATGCAGGCTGAGGGTAAAATAAATATTAATAATAAAAAAAGAGTCATAAGGATAAATTAAAGAGTGTTTGAAAGACAATCCTGTTTTACATGTGTCAACAACTAACATTATCATGACTGCAGGTCGGTGCACCTTTTAGGGACTGCTGTGAAGAGTCCATGGAAAAATTATGCGATCGTTGAAATCATCTGACTTTCAGCTAGGAAATCCGAACAGATGAGAAATTTTTAGGGGATAAAAATATGCCTATATCTACCGTTTAAATACTAAAATACGTTTAATAATTCTATGTCTAAGTGGTTTTGAACTATATTCTCGTTGGGTTCTCCTGAAAAGCCACGTTATCTCTGTCTTTGTTAGTTGGTATTGTACCCATACGTGCCAAAATAAATTGAGTTATTGGGTAATTACTCGGTGACTTTGTTCGGTGCAGCAAAATGGACAGTAGAGTTACGGGGTGGTGATTTTTTTGCCTAAAGGCAACTCACTTTACAAAACTATACTTTTTCCAACAACAACAAGGATTCAAAGAGCTTTAATTATTACAGAGTTCGATGAAAATCCTGATTTATAACATGCGGTGGGGCAACCAAAGCGATGGAAGCTGTGTTGGGGTTTCAGTGTGAAAGTACAAACGGGTACGGACACTCTTTATTTTATCCTTAGGACTCATTTTTCATCATTAATATTTTATTTTACCTGCAGTCTGCATTTTACCCCTGGTCTGCAGTCTGCATTTTAGCCCTGGTCTGCAGTCTGCGTTTTACACTGACTGCTTTTAAACAGGGCATCTGACAGGATGCAGCGATGCAGATCCGCATAATCCCTAAAATCCACATCCTCCGCATGATTACGACATTTTTGTGACGATATCGTAGTATAGTCGTACGTGACCCGTTGGCCATGTAACCAGACGTTGATTCACATATCTACATGTAATTACGGCTATTGGTTAGATATGTCAATCAACGTCTGGTTACATGGCCATCGGGTCACGTACGACTATACTACGATATCGTGACAATTTTCCGCATAAAACTGAAGAAATGCCTGATATTAGTGATAAAGCAGTTGCTAACCATCCTTACAAACATGAAAGCCAAAGAGATTGACTATTTTATTGAAGAAAACACCCCATTTCGTTCGTGAGATTAAAATTCGTGAGCAGTTTCCACGCATTTTTCGGCAATAGAAGCCCGCAATATATACGTGTATGAAACCAATGAAAATGGTGATTGATCGAGGAAATGGATCGCGGACCACATTACAATTTTGCTCCATATCTCCAAGTTGAAACAAAATCCAGGACGAGAATCGAAATGATTTTTCATCAATTTACTTACTTTAGCAAAAGTCGCGACAAAATGTCAACTGCTAACCCTTTTATTTCAACGGTAAAAGCTGGTCGCAAATTGGCGACTCCTCCAGATATTTTAATCGCAAGGAGCAGGTCGCAATTTTCAAGTCCTGATAAGGACTACTACACATTAATGAAAAACTCAAAAGCCAAGCTTCCAAATAATTCTCAACATCTGAGGAAAACTTTTAATTTGTCAGAAGATCACTTGACAAAGGGTTTTCTGGCTACCGCATAAGGTGTCCTCTGAACCATACATAAAAGCATTTCAGTACAAAGTCCTTAACTCGAAACTATTTACTAATAAGTCACGCGATTTTAATAGCTCCTCTGGAAGTAATACGAATTCTATCACGTACAAGGAAATCTTGTAGTAGACCAAAATTACAAGTTGAGGCTAAGAACTTAAAATCTGCCACTAATTTCTCAATTCCTTCACTTTCTTTTTGAGCCCTTGTAAAGAATCTATATCGTTTTTCTTCTTTTCCCGGGGGGGGGTGGACTCGTCGTAAAAAAGCGGTTTTGGTACCTCCTAGTCACTGGAAGGTAGCCTCAAAAGGTCCACAGCGGGAGCTTTAGTGGTACCTTTTAGGGTGTTGGGCTGAAAAATTATGATAGGAGACATTTGACAATTAACTATTTTTTAATTTTGTCTAATTAAAATCCATAATTTGGTACCTCTTAGGGGTGAAAAAAAATTCACATCACGCCCATAAGACAGGATCTCTTTTCAAAATTTTCGACGAGCACCCGCGTCCTTTTTATATAGGAGTTCCCCCCCCCCCCCCCCCTTTCGGGATTCTTTTCTTTTTCCGCTTTCCACTTTGTTGTTACAAAGAGATGTGTTTGAGCGAGATGGCGGCCGCTAAGTTGATTCTCTATTTGGCGATGTTTTTAACTGGGAACGAAAAGGCTCGAGGTAAGGTCAAACGCGTTTATTCTGTTTAAAATAATTGTAAACGCGGGGTTATAAATGAGAAATAAAGCTAGCTTCAACAAAGCGACGGGGACAGAATTATTAACGCTGCGAACATGCTTGTTCGCATGTAGAATCTTCCAGTAATGCTATATTTATACTAGAGTATCTAATTGATAATAATGCTGCGGTTTATTTCGTTGAAAGTAACAACCACAGCAACGTTGTATTGAAGTCAGTAGGACTTATTTTAGTTTGCTGAGGGAACGGACGGTCAGTGTCAAACGCAAACTGCATACTGCAGACTGAGGGTAAAGTGCAGAATGCAGCTTGCAGACCGGGGGTAAAATGCAGGCTGAGGGTAAAATAAATATTAATAATAAAAAACGAGTCATAAGGATAAATTAAAGAGTGTTTGAAAGACAATCCTGTTTTACATGTGTCAACAACTAACATTATCATGACTGCAGGTCGGTGCACCTTTTAGGGACTGCTGTGAAGAGTCCATGGAAAAGTTATGCGATCGTTGAAATCATCTGACTTTCAGCTAGGAAATCCGAACAGATGAGAAATTTTTAGGGGATAAAAATATGCCTATATCTACCGTTTAAATACTAAAATACGTTTAATAATTCTATGTCTAAGTGGTTTTGAACTATATTCTCGTTGGGTGCTCCTGAAAAGCCACGTTATCTCTGTCTTTGTTAGTTGGTATTGTACCCATACGTGCCAAAATAAATTGAGTTATTGGGTAATTACTCGGTGACTTTGTTCGGTGCCGCAAAATGGACAGTAGAGTTACGGGGTGGTGATTTTTTTGCCTAAAGGCAACTCACTTAACAAAACTATACTTTTTC
>NC_090870.1:15700016-15707516 GCF_036669935.1 Montipora foliosa | reverse complement strand
CATGGTCCAGTGGTTAGGGCGTTGGGTTTGCATGCGGCTGCTCCGGGTTCAAATCCCGTTCTGCCCTTTGGTTTGGATTTGTATCCAGTTGTCCCAGATTCAACTCTACGTACCATGCTTTGGTTGCCTTCTGCCCCTCGGTGTTCTTAATAATGTTTCTGTTAAGTTTGAATTGTTTCTTTCATACATTATTGTAATTTATTGTTAAAAGTGGAGTGCTTGTAAACTACGTAAACTTAACCGAGTGGTGGGTTCCCACCCTGGTCGGAGTTTTTCTCTGTTCTTGTGTGGGCCCATTTCCATTAGTAGGGCTAACGCTCACATGGTTCATATGGGGTACAAAACTATCACTTCACATTACACTCTAATCAGTTAAGTCTGTTGAAATATAAGTGCTACACCGCCAACGTTTGTAAAAACGTAACCCTTGCTTGTGCCTGTAAACTTGCTTGATAGCTAACTTACATTTTTTAGTCAAGAGTTTTCATTGTCCTTCCTGCACGACCACTCTTGTCTTTTTCACTATTAGAACTTCTAAGAATGTAAGGAGAAATAATTATATACAGATGTAATTTCTAAGATCCTTTCCTGTCTACATTAAAGTTCAGTTTTATTCTCATTCCATGGATGTATTTGAAAGAAAAAAAAATGTACATGTACAAATCCGACAAGCAGATGTGAAATATTATTTTCCTACTTTGGCAGCATTTCAATAATTGTTAAACTGAATCTTTTGAACTCAACTACCACAGCAAGGGGTTCAATTTGGAGACCAGGTGAAAGGGAATCTGACTATGTTGTATCATTTACAGTACATGTATTGCTGTATAACCATACAAACTATGTGTACATGTAACTGATCATCTCATGGAATACATGCAGGAATATCCATGTTTAGATTTTTCCCGTGGAAAGAGCTGACCATTCTGCCAGGAGATCTCTGCTGCAGTTGTTATCGGTCAAGGCCAAAGCTGAGCTAGTGGTGAATTCACTGCAGTCATGGTCCACTCCTGTCTGACCCTGTTACTTGACCAGTCGGTAGAGCAATGGTGATATACTCATCGCGCAGAATGCTATTGTTTTTGGCGACATCTACTTGCCGTGCATAATTTTCGGATGTGCGGCATAATTAATTTCTCATTCAGAACTAGTCCGCTATGATTGGTCCGCCGATTTGGCTTTGTGAATATTTCGGTCTTTCTGTTTCTCTTCGGTGAATTCTACGGCTGTCAATCAAACTGTTCAGAAGACATATGGGAATATCAAGGTGTGAAAAAGTTAACAATAGAGCCCTAATTAGGCTACTCTTGCTATTGAAAACAACTTTTGACAAGTTCCTGCAAAAAATTTCACAACTTTTGGTAACAAAAGGTATATAAAATCTAAGCGTTAACTGAAATAGCTTCATGCGTACTAAGCACTTTAAAACCAGGTCTTAATAATGAACTCACTTTGTTAAACTTCTCGATCGTTTCATTATTAAGATTTTTTCAACGAAGAGAGACTCGTAACGTTGAATACGCTTGACGACATGGGCAGAAGAAAATTTATTCTCCATCGGAAAAAAAAAACTTCCGGAGAGAAGAACATCCGAATGTCAAGGACACTAGTTTCTAACCCAACTGCACACAATGGCGGGGTTTATGCGTCAAACCCTGCCAGTTTTTGCGTGTCAATAAAACCCATTCTGATACGCCTTGTTCTCCAAAGCGTTTCGACAAGTGGGACCGAAATGGCCCTGTAATTATTTTGTTCAGTCCTGTGGGAATATGTTTGCATTTTTGTAAGGATAATTATTCAAATTTCGATTTGTTTCGACATAACATAAAAAGTTACAGTTGCGGTCCAATGACCAACAATGTCCAACTCCAATAAAAGCCAATGACCAACAATGTGTCCCCCGATGTTTCAAATTTCCCTTTATTTCTCTTCTCCCCAGCTTTTCTTATCGTGAATATTTATGCGGAAAAGTAATGGCCACATTAAAAGATTAAAAAAAATTACTCAATAGGAAAATGACTATTGAACTCAAGTGAAGCGAAGGCTCTTTTGCAACCTCAAATTCTCCACATTGTTTCGGTAGTAGTCAGTGCGATTGAAAAATCGTTATGTTTTGTGCCTCTCGGCAATGACACATTGGTAAGGGCAAGAGGTTTCTGACTTCCATGCTAAACCTTTTTTTTTATCAGAGTCGGCAGAAAATCTCGATAAGAGAACCATGGGGTCCCTTGGAGAGGAAACGGAGAACAGACAACAGTCAATTTTATTTCATTCAACTCGGTATTACAGAGGATGAGATTTTCTCCCGGTTAGCCATTATCATGCGCGATCAAGAAACGGTTACCGCGGGCAATGAAAAACAAACCGTACCGGAAGTGCTTTTTACTGTCTGTTTTTCGCCAGTTCCGTCAAGCGGTGTTTTTACTAGAGTATATGCGCAGGATAAAAAAAAACTAGAGGCAAGATGGCGGTCATCTTCTATGCAGTTGGGTTGTTTAAAATCTTACTGGAATTTATGTCTATTGTTTCTTTAAAGCTCCGTACATTTTTCGGGCCCGAAAAGTCAAACGGAAAACAGGCACTAAACCTGGGGTAAAGCGGGGTTGATCGGGGATTCAGTGAGCTCTAAAGAGAGCTCCCTATCAACGTGTTGCATTTCTTGCACGGACGGCATATTGGAGTTCTGTGAAGAATGCGCGCGTATTGAAACTTTATCGAATTGTTGGTTGCAACTGACGCAAAGCGTTACTTGAAGTGAGACTTTTAAATGATACAGTTTAGCACCTCAATTACAATGCCTGATTGTTTGCGGAGGCGGAGCTTAGCATATATTAATGTTCGGCCGGGAAATTCAAAACAGTTTCGTTCTTTTGTTCTTCTTGTTTCCGAAGAGCAGGAAGGCAAGAAGGTCAGCTGGGGAGTTCGAAAGTTGAATAGAACGACCGCTTGTAACCATCATTTTCCGTTAAAACTTGGCATGAATCTTCCTTGAACAACAAATATTCAAAGCCATATGATAACCGTTATAAAGGGACACTTAAAAGGGAGAAAATTCCAGCTCCAAATTTTTCCTCTTACAGTATTTTCCCTAAAATAGACCAAATTCAGAGGAGAAAAACGACTAAATTCGCGATTCGTAAGATCTTGAAAATTGTCTCATTTAATCCATCAATATCTCATCTACAAAAGCCGTATGATAACCACCACGAAACACAAGTACAAAGGAGGCAATCTCTAAAAACGTATGCGTCTTCGGCCTTTTTGTGGTCATTTTCTTTATTGTTTAGCTATCGAGCAACCAGATCGAATTTGAATTTTCGCGCTGACTGTGGAATTCAGTCCCGGATGTGTCGCGGCATTCTGCGCGATGTGTACATGTAATCTATAGCCAGTGGGTTTGATTCCCACCCTAGCCAGAGTTTTCTTTTGTCTTTGTACTTGACTAGGGCTCATGTTCAGATTGACTATTGGGAATAAGGAAAGCACTCTAGTAGATACATACAATGTTGTGCATTTTGATGACTTAACCTGCGTTAAGTGCATACCATGAATTTGGACTAAAAATACACATGTACATGTATGTAAAGTAAACACTAGTAGGTAAGTTGTGGTCACCATTAATTTTACATGCCGAAGCTACAAATGTATATTCTTATGTGGTCAAACTCAAGACCACAAAATTACATCTCACATTTGTCTGTAACATGATTATGGGGCTTAAGTACATTGTATCAGTTTTTAAAGAACCAAAAATAGAAGTCGCTTTTGAAAACACAAACTTGCTTTATCTCTGTAATGTTCTACACAATTCATAATTCATGCTGAGTCAACCAAAAATAGTTAAAATAAATAACCGGCTTTTGTATGCTGTAAGTTATATTTGGGTATTTTTTTTGTATTTCAGAGGCCGACCTCCCCAAAATTTCTTACTCACTCACTCACTCACTCACTCACTCACTCACTCACTCACTCACTCACTCACTCACTCACTCACTCACTCACTCACTGACTGACTGACTGACTGACTGACTTTGTTGCTTTGGGTGAACATTCTTCAAAATCCTTCACGACGAATTCCCTACAAACCACATCCTCCACAAGATCTTTAATCAGTCTACAGTTAAAATCAGCTACAGCTGTATGCCTAATCTCAGACAGCAAATCAACGCCCACAACAAGTCGATCCTACATTCCACGCATGATCTACTGAAATCATGCAACTGCCGAAAGCCAGCTGACTGTCCTTTGAACGGTAATTGCCTCAAATCTACCAACCAACGGTCGCAACAAATGACAACAAACCACCTCAAACTTACATCGGTTTTACATGGAACTCCTTCAAAAAAAGATTCACCAACCATAGAAATTCATTCAAACATCACAAAAAGAAACTTAGCACAGAGCTAAGTAAGCATGTTTGGAAATTGAAGGAGGCAAACGTAGATTTTCAGATCAGTTGGAGGATCCTGAAACACGCCGCCTCTTTTAACCTGGTTTCCGAACGATGTAGCCTGTGCTTGTGGGAGAAATATTTTATTATCTGCAGACCTGACCTCGCGACCATGAACAGGCGTAACGAACTCGTGTCATCATGTAGACACGCGAGGAAGTATCTCCTCAGCAACCTCATATGTTGATTTGTTTCCGCGCAACACTATTAATTCAAATTTAGCGCGCGAGTGTAATCCTGCCATGTATAAGCGTGTGTTTTAACGGATTCTTCACGTAGCTATTTTATCTGAAGAGTGCCTCACGGCTCGTGCAGTATGAAACTATGGTTAGTAATAAGATGGCTAGTCAGATCATTAATTTGTTGATTCCATTACTTTCTTTATACTTTCTTTATATTCATGCTCTAGTCTTTTTACTATCGAGCACTCTCTCTACAGACGTTCAAGATTACTATGAAGTATATTCACAATATGTATACAATGTGCCCTCCCGGTTGTCACCATAATGGCTATATGGCAACTCTTGAACTTGAGCACAGGATGTACGGTTACACATTGTTGGATTGCATTGTGGAGTCACAAGAGTGCTCAAACTGCAAACAGTGAGCGACTCATTATGCCAATAATGAACACCTATTATGAGGCTCTCCACCCAATCCAGAGAGTGCTCAAACTGTATGAACAGTGAGCGTAATACACAATATGTATACAATGTGCCCTCCCGGTTGTCATCATAATGGCTTTATGGCAACTCCTGAACTTGGGCACAGGATGTACGGTTACACATTGTTGGATTGTAAAACTTGATTTTCTTAAAACAGTGATGAATACATAGAAGTAGAGCGAAGTATATATGGAAGAAAAAAAACAATAAACTACAAGTTCATCCCTACAAGCCTGTTTCGTGGTCGCCCACTCATCAGGACTCAACAGGAGACTTGTACACATACAAACATGGAATTCTCTCACATGGCAATATAATGGGTCCATTTTGAGTTCCGTCATTCCGTAATACGCAGAAGCTGACTTCATATGGTAATAAGCAGGGTTTGTTTTCGGTTATGACAACAAACAAGCAGCAAGATGGAAGACCAGTTAGAGGTTATTAACCATGATAATAGTAGGGTGCACCATTAAGACTTCACCGTCTTGCATGTAAAAATTTCAGCATCTGGAGTTTTTGGAAGTATTCTTTGCGCCGACATACACTAGGTATAATAAGTATTTAAGTGGATACATCCCACAAGATGTTTGGGAATGTGAATCGGGAGTGTCTTCCCATGGTGATAATGGGATTGTTGTTCCATCAGCAGGATTTATCACTGTCTTGTGCAGAAAGATGGCCTTGGCTGTTTGAAATCCACTTGTGTATTCACCTGGGGCATGTTTATTGCTCTGCAGAACAGCCAAGAAATTTTTTCCCTCTGTCACAAACTTTTTTGCTGAATGAATTCCGATTCCACGTACATTTGAAAGGTAGTCACAACCTGCAGCAATACAGATGTTAAGGAAACTTTCATACGTCAGTGACAAGTGGGCCAATGCCTTTTCAAGCTTAATGACTTGACATGCACCACTAAGTTGCAGCTTGAATAAAACCTGTGAACGAATGAGAAAAGAAGGGCAGGCAGATGACATGTTGAATAAATTACAATTCTGAAATTATTCAATTCTAAGCCTTATTGGTGCACATACACAACTTCTGAATTTTTTTTTTAAATGCTGCTTAGAACTGCTTCACGTGGAAATGATTAAATGTATCCATTTCAGTCTTAAATATAGAATGATTAAAAATATATATGTATAATTCAGTTGGACCTAGTGTAAAAAAAGTGTAATAAAAAAAGGGGTGATGCTGTCATATATCGAGGGCATGATACTCTAGCATTTGCAAAAACAGCGTGACCGTTTGGCATTTGTATGCTAGAAGTTCAGAATCTTCGGAAATCACAATATCGGTGTAACCGTTCTTCATGAGGTACGCTATTTGGGCATCTGCCTCATATGGAGCAATCACGTAATCGAGAATTACGGTGGTTTCGCCCTGTAGCGAGTTCGCCCCGTTGAAGTTCGCCCCCTACATAACCGAGTTCGCCCCACAATTTACCAGTTTACTCTTCGTGGAGTCGTCCACAATCTCGAACTCCAGGTGGAAACTGTCTTTTGTGAAACAGCTCACCAGCTATACAGGTAGCTGTCAATAAGAACAAAATCATCCTCCAAGCGCATACTTTCCAGTGGGTAATCAGAAAAGGGGGCACAGCGCCAATCAATAGGTTAGCCTGTCTGGACAGCGACGCGGTACTCTTGCTGCGATATGCCTGTTTGGGACTTTCGGTGTTGCCATTGTTGGCAGTTGTCACATTTCAAGCGAAGCCAACAAGACGCATCTACGGCCGCTGTGACATATTTGAAATGATCTAAATTATTCTCATCTGTAACGCTTTTCAGAAAAGGAAGCAGTGTTTTGATTCCCATGTTTACTCTCACTGTAGATACTCCCGGGAGATGTGTACACGACTGTGTCTAGATTGAAATGAGCTACATTCACATTTCTACCCATGAACCTTTGAGAGTCGTGACGCACACTGCCTGCTTTATCTCTGTAATGTTCTACCAATTCATAATTCATGCTAAGTCAACCAAAAAAAGTTAAAATGAATAACCAGCTTTTGTATGCTGTAAGTTTTCTGACTTGTTATATTTGGGCATTTTTTTGTATTTCAGTGGCCAACCTCCCCAAAATTTCTGTTTCTGCTAACAGAACCGTTAAACACAATTCCCGGGTGGAGATAGCATGCAACTTAACTGAAGGAAAGGAAGCAACCACATCACTGAAAAGGATTTCTTGGTACAAGAATGGGGAGCTATTTGGAAGTGTGCGCTCTCCTGATCCAGATAAGACTGAAGACACCCTTAAACCACTAAATTTGCAAAGTGTTGGTGTTAGAGATGCTGGAGTATATACGTGTCTTCTTGAAGTGGTTCTCCGACAAGCAAAAAATTATAACATCTCTAAAAGCATGGAACTTCGAAGTAAGAACATTTT
>NC_090870.1:15690016-15695016 GCF_036669935.1 Montipora foliosa | reverse complement strand
CAAATACTAACCCAGCCCGACAGGGCTTAGCTTCAGTGAAGTGTTTTCTTCGAAAGCTGTCCGAAGCTCAGAGTGCACGGTTAACCTTGTTGTGAAAAACAAGTTGTAAGGGAACTTGGAAATTATCAACATATCAGCCTCGAAGCCAATGTTTCTCGATTCCCTTTTATTTTCTTCAATCTTTCTGGGTTTAGTCATAGTTTAGTATTTTACTAGTAACCACATGTCTTGTCAGGGGGCTATTTACCTAACACATCTACCATGGCACTATAATGATATACGACGCAAAAACAATATCGTGAACTATTAGAGCTACATATTACGCATAGATAACTTGAATCTCCTGGAAGACACAACGCAGCACAGTTGACAATAATACAGCGCTGTGTTACTGCACTACCACACGTACGCAATGCGTACCTATTTGTTTAAAATTGGTGATAATAAATACCTCTTACTAACTGAGTTTGTAGTGTACTGTGATAAGGCCAGCAGGAAAGGAAACTAGTTGAAGTGAAGCATAACCTATAGCATGCAAGTGGCATGTGTAAGAATCTGAAAAAAGTGGTTATCTTACTGGATTTTTGAAATAGTTGCTGGCAAGATTAAAACAGTTTTGCAAGTTACTAGACACAATATCACACAAAAAAGAGGTCTTCCCAGAACGACGTTATCCTCAACAAAAGGTCTCGCATTGAAATAGCAAACAACAATGACATCATAATCCTCATAATCCGTGGAGCAATGACATCTCATACGAATACTCTGAGACCTCATCATCCGTGGAGCAACCTGTGGTCACCATCGAAGAAGCTAGTACTCTTGAAGAAAATCAGGTGACATCTGTAAAAGGAAATTAACACTTGATTCGGATTCCATTGAACACGTCACAATGACTGATGGCTTTCTTATCGCTGTGCTAAACCGCTGTACCATTATCGACAACACAGGCACTATTCCCTTAGCACTATGGTGTTAACTGTTAAGTTAAGTGATGAAATGATATATGAAATGGATCATATATGAACTGCGGATATGAAATCAAGTGAAGCTATGATCCTCGCAGTTATGAACGCAATTTTTGCAATTGCGTAAAGAAGCCTGAAAATTTCAGGACTTCAACGGGGTTTGAACCCGTGATCTCGCGATACCGGTGCGACGCTCTAACCAACTGAGCTATGAAGCCACTCACGTTGAGAGCTGGTCATTTGTGAGTTCTAATGTTCCCGTGAGGAATGAATCAATGATGAAATGATATATGAAATGGATCATATATGAACTGCGGATATGGTCACAAATGACGAGCTCCCAACGTCAGTGGCTTCATAGCTCAGTTGGTTAGAGCCTCACACCAGTATCGCGAGGTCAAGGGCTCAAACCCCGTTGAAGTTCTGAGTTTTTCAGGCTTCTCTATGCAATTGCAAAAATTGCGTTCATAACTGCGAGAATCATAGCTTTACTTGTTAAATTAAGTGTTAAGTGAAGCTATTAGCCTCTCCCCTTGGGGCTAATTTACAATGTTTTTGGGGGGACTTTAGCCAGACTGCTTATTACACAGTTTACAATTTATTTTAGAACGTGAAAGATGTCCCCGTCCAGATAAGGTCAGACCACAACACCGGGGGCTACGTCCCCTACTCTTATCGAATAGTGAATGGGTTCTTTAACGTCCCATACTATTTAATTTCCAACAAGGGCTATGAGACGATACCTCCGGTTTACAGTCCTTATCCGAGAAGACTTGGAAGTCTAACCATTTTCAGATGTAATTACAAAGGCAGCACATTCTCCTTAGTTATTTTAAGACCCTGTAAGACCCTGAGTGTTGGTCCGACCGGAGTCAAACTCCCGCATGGCAGCCCGATGCTCAACCAACTGATCTACCGGTGCGCGGTGGAATTATAACACCATAACATAACACCAAGAAGTCAGTGATAGCCACTGTTACATACACTATCACAGATAAACGAATAAAGCTATTTAACTCCACGAAGTACCTCACAACTAATCCAACAGTCGAATGTCACCTGCAGATGATATCGTTCCTTCCGCACCAAGAACTGTTCAACGGCCTCTTTGACACTGAAACAGTCAAAGTCGACAAGATCCACTTAACAGACACCTTTAAAACCTGGTTATCCTGTGTCAAATGTGCAAAACAGATAACTGATATAACGGCAAGAAACGCAAGTCTTATGAAATGTCCAACATGTAATGTGGTACAACCTGTCTCCTCAGTCATGCGCTACGCAGGGACCAGTTCAAATTTTCACACGCCAAGATCAGGACCAAGCACTTACCTTGCTCAAAGTATTCACTCCATCTCTACACACTATGTATTTTCTCAATTTATTCTCTCATTTCCCCATACGTAATTGAGTTGTTTTCCGCACGGATTTTTCCCAGAAGGTAATTCAAGTATAATTCGAACTCGCCATCTCCTCATTCAGAGGCGATCGTGATGACCACTGGACCACGAAAGACCTACCTGACATATCGGAGAAGGGGAGGGGTGGGGGATAGAAAGAATTGTGTAGATGACCGGAAACGAGTTTTGTGTTTTCGTTCCAGCCAATAACCAGTCATGAACCTACGACTCAATAACACATCTCACCACCCTAATTACGCTTTTTTTTATACTCCCGCTATTTTAACTTTAACTTGAACTTGAACTATGTTTACAAACAAAAGCATTGCTATTCTAGGCGGGCCACTTACACTGCGACATTATTACTGGCTCTCACAAGTAAAAAAAATTTACAAGAATTATACACAAACAAGAATTACACAAACAAACGCCTCGTACATAAGAGAAAAAAGTGTTTAAAAAAATGAAAAGCCATATACTTCAAAAGATTGATGTAGCGCATATCAACATTCATCTCCTCAATTTTAAAAAACTTCAGAAGTAATTCGTTCAATTTACGTTTAAAGTGTGTTTTCTTAAGCTGGCGAATTTAAGGGGAATACCATTCCATATATTTGTACCAATTCTAGAGAAGGACAATAACCGTTGGTTTGTTCTCGACATTTCTACATGGCAGTTTCCAGCTATTGCAGACCGCGTGGAATAGGAATGAGTTCGTTTCGAGCGAGTAAATAGATTAGAGATATTGGGTGGAGCATGCTGATTGTCAACATCATGTAGCAAAGAGGCAACTGATTTAAAGTAAAGTAATTTAACTGCTATTCTTAAGAAACAGTATTAAATATTTATAATTAACATTGTAGAGACTTGTAAAGCATCTGTTCACTAATTTTAATCTGAAGCAATGTCGTTAAATGTGGACTTTCAGGGTTTTATCTAGGATTTATTGTTTGGGCGAGAGGTCCCGAGTGGCCCAAGGCCACGAGCTTCCTAGGGTCTGGGGGGTCTGGGGGCATGTTTCCCCCCCGTACATTTTTATGCGCTGAGATGGCATCTAATGCATTTTAAGACACATTTTTGAGAAATGTTACAGTGGCATTTTCTTTTATTTTTTAGTTGTGATCACAATCTGATGACATGTGTAAATCAGCGTCTCCTTTCCGTGGTTTTCTGTTTACAAATTTTTCCATGCTGTCGTTTTTCAACTCATAAACAGAATCCACAGCTCGACAACCGAGCCTGCCGTAAGGCAAGCAATTTGCAAATAATACTCGATGTTCCTTGTCATATACTATCATTAGATAGGGAATACTTACTTCATGTGCACTGAGCTTGTGGCGTCTGGATGATTTTTCCGTTATAGTTACTTGTGTAGTGTAATGATAACAGTTTTTTTTGGGGGTGGAGGGGGGCTTCTACCCCTCAAATACCCTAGATAGAACCCTGACTTTGGACTACTGGATTGAACTGGATATTGCCCAATCGGCTTTAAAAACCTGCAAACAAAGTATACGCTACCTGTAGCCACTTTTTCTTGTTGTTTCTGAATCTATCCTGAACCAATGTACGAGAAATCACTCATTAAAGTAATCGTTGTTTCAAAGTAATCTTTGCGTTTTGCACTCACAATAGTTTGCATGAAACATGCAACAATACTGTTCAGAATATTATAATCAATTGAGTCCATTCACTATCTTCTTCAACAGATGGATCGGATAAAAAATATAGCATTAAGCAAAGTGGAATTGACGAGTCTTACATCTTGACGGTATCAGACTTGCAGTACAGTGATGCTGGATATTATTACTGTTGTCTTTCATCCAACTGCTCATCAAGTCATTCCAACAGAGAAAACTGCCAGCGCTTCACTCTCGTCGTTACTGGGACAAGGTAATTATCTTGATTAAAATGCTGGCTGCTGGCTGAATTTATCGGAGGGTAACAAGGGTATAGCCAACAAGAAACTATTTAAGAAAGAAGTAGTGTTTCGTTTCCGGAATGGTAATGGCAGGAGAAAAGATAAAATACTGTAACGTGGGACATTTCAAACTCTCGAGAAATGAAGAGAGAAATGTGGACTGACGCCAACTCTCTCAACGGCGAGAAGCCTGATACAGATTATGTCAAGGAATTATAACTATTAAAGAGAAGGGCCGATGCTTGTTCATTCCGCAATACATTTCAAGTTACCTTCAAATGCCAATTCAACATTTCAAATTCCGTTTTCCGTGAATGTTACATACCGTTACAATCGAACTGGTTCCTTGTTAACCCAATTTATGAACTACGAAGGTTGTTTACATTACTCATTAACACGAAGAGAGATAACTTTAGATTTTTCAACAATATATCGCTTTAATTTAACCCAAACTCATTCGAAGAGTCAAAACTTCCTTCCACTGTCACACCATCATCAAAACCATTCAACAAATAAAGTCAAGAATCAAAGAGATAAAAGAAGATGAATATTCAAACAGTCTCACAAAGGTTCTCGTCTGTGCGATGTTTCGTGAGGGAGATATTCGAAGAAGTGTTTTACTCAAATATAAAAGGCTTCGTATGGAGACGCCATGTTTGTGTCCCTCTCAGGAGCACGAATATGGCGGCCGGAAGCTGACATATTCGCTAACAT
>NC_090870.1:15675016-15685016 GCF_036669935.1 Montipora foliosa | reverse complement strand
TTCGTCCCTTTCAGAAGAAGTTGACGCATTGACGCTCCAAGGGAAGATCTACACAGCGCTGATTGCTTCCTAAGTAACCCGCATGTTATTTCCAGATGACAGTTTCTTAAGGGCCTACTGACGTGTTTTTTGGATTGCCTTGCTAAGGATGTAATGGTTAAGTAATTTGAGAGAATTAGGGATTATTTTGGTCAGTTTCCAACTTTTGTAAACCAATGGCCCTAAATATGACGTCATCATGTCACGCCCATCGTCCGATGACCAACAAAAGAAAACTCTAAATTTGTTTACGTGCTACACAATTTGGGTATTTAATCAGTGGTTTGATAATTTATTCGTTTTTGCATCCAGCCAACTATGGTGTTTTTTTTTTGTTTTTTTTTGAAAAATGTTCTTTTTAAAGAGATAAATACGGTGGCACGTAAGGGACATGGCATTTCGTGATCAGATTTTCAAACTTGAAATTTTGAGTTTAGAAACTCGAAGTTTCGAGTTTAGAAACTCGAAATTTTGTGTTCACAAACTCGAAATTTCGATGTTGGAAACTGGTCAGTGTAAAATGCACACTGCAGACTAGGGGTAAAATGCAGATTAATGCTATAATTTAACTGTTGTAAAACCCCAACCCTTTAGAAGTGCTAACAATTAAGCCCAAATATTGTTTTGCGCCTCAGTAATTAGGCCTAAGGTTAGCACTTCTGAAGGGTTTGGCCTTTTTCAACAGCTAAATTATAACCTTAGTCTGCATTTTACCCCTTGTCTGCAGTTTGTATTTACTCCGAGCGTCAGTTAAGAAATTCGAAATTTCGAGTTTGTGAACGCAGAATTTCTAGTTTCTAAACTCGAAATTTCGAGTTTCTGAACACAAAATTTCGAGTTTCGAAACTCAAAATTTCGAGTTTTTAAACTCAAATTTTCAAATTTGAAGAAGGAAAACTGATCATGAAACGGGCCACCGTAGATAAACGATTCTGAAATACCCATAACATTTTCAAAAAAAATGATTTAAAAAAATCAATGCTTATCTTTATTCTGTATTTGGAGATGAAACGTGCCATCTAAAAAAAAATTAATTCAATATAAAAACCGCCGGAAATGAAGCTTTTTCTCAAACCGGAAGTCAGTTCATTTACGCATGCGCAGTTGATCTGAGAACAACGTGAGGAGTGGCGAGGAAAAACCTTCGATGCAAACAACAATTAGGAGATTGTTATCAAATTTTCCAGGTCGGTGAGTGGGTTTTCTGTTCAGCTCACAAATGATGACGTCAGTCACCAGAAGTAAAATTTCACGTCCTTAGCAACGCGCGAAAAATCCGTCTGTGGTACCTTAAGGGCCCACAGACGGATTTTTCGCGCGTTGCTAAGGAAGTGAAATGTTACTTCCGGTAACTGACGTCATCATATCATGAGCTGACAAGAAAACCCACTCACAAGCAAAAGTCACCGAACAAACTGTTGTTTCCATCGAAGGTTTTTCCTGGCCCTTACCTTCTCGCGCTCGTTCTCAGATCACCTGTGCATGGGTAAACGAACCAACTTCCGGTTTTAGAAAAAAGCTAAATTTCCGGCGGTTTTAATTTGAATTAAGTTTTTTTTACATGGCACGTTTCACCTCCAAATACAAAATATAGCTAAGCATTGATTTTTTAAAAACATCTTTTTTGAAAAAGTTATGGATATTTCAGTATCGTTTATGTCTTTAAAATGAACATTTTTCAAAATAAAAAGAAAGCCATGCTTGGCTGGATGCAAAAACGAATACAAATTATCAAACCATCGATTAAATATCCAAATTGCGTAGCACGGGGACAAATTTAGAGTTTTCATTTATTGGTCACGTGACTATGGGCGTGGTATGATGACGTCATATTTAGGGTCATTGGCTTACAAAACTTGGAAACTGACCAAAATAATGCCAAACTCTCTCAAATTACTTAACCATTACATCGTTAGCATCGCACCAGAAAAAATACGTCAGTGGGCCCTTAACAAAGGGAAAGAAATGTGTGCTCGTTTCAGCAGACGCTCGTGGGGGGAGGAACGCGTGACGAATCCCTAAGAGTGTCTGCGTGAGAGGCTATTCTCTTCTCTTCTCAGACATATAGGACGGCATCAGAAGTTTCCAGAACCCGAGAACGTCTATTCTGGCATGGATGGTGGGGTTTCCACACAAAGTTGCAATCTGACAATGGAAAAGTCTGAAAAGTATTACCGTATTTACTCGAATAGACGCCGCCCCCGAATAGACGCCGCCCTCAAATAGACGCCGCACTTGAGACTCAAAATATTAATAGACGCCGCCCCCGAATAGACGGTGCGGCGTTTATTTGAGGAAATAATGATTTCTAATAATTATTAAAGAAAAGTTTATTTCAAGTTTAAACCAGCAATGGAAATTTATTTTCTTTTAGAACAACATTTTTGAGTTCAAAGTGACTGTACTTTTTTGCTCTTGTGTTAACTTCTCTTTCAAAATTTTTGCAACGCGTAATTCTGCTGTTAATGCAGAGAACTTCGCTGATGCTACAAGGCCGACTTCTCTCTTTCGCTTTCCAGTGACTCGTGCACAAAGTTTGTTTGTTACTGTTACCTAGTAAGAAAGTTACCATACGTAGTACGATATTTAGCAATTACCTCAACTGAATCAAGTGATTTTTGAATAGACGCCGCCCTCGAATAAACGCCGCAGCTGAATCGCGAAAAATGAAATAAACGCCGCGGCGTCTATTCGAGTAAATACGGTAATTCAGGCTTTGTTTTCGTTGCTGCTCAAATAACGTTAAGTAGTAACTGCAATGATCAGCATCTTAACATGATTCTCTCCGCATTTCAAAGAAATAAGGCTCTCGGAAAATAATTTGTGAGTAAAGTGATGACTGACTTTGCCGCAAACACAACATTAAATGTGTTCGCGGTAAACCGCGGAATCCACTGGTATGGTCTAATGGAACAGGAAAACTTTTGCAGTTTAATTAACGAGAAGAAGTTGTCACATTGAAGGAGAAGAAAAAAAAGTCGAATTTATTAGCAGCACAGAAGTTCGATTCAACCCAGCACAGCAGTTAATATTTTCGCCAAAGTCAAGAAATGCTACAAACAGAGAACAAGTGAGAGAAGCTGACAACCAAATTGATAAAAGGGTGACAATATCAGGCAAAAGAAAAATATTACAAGAAAAAGAATACAAGTCACAAAGAGAATATAACCAAATTATGTGGCGCTGGAATTAATTAATGAAGAGGACATTACAAGGAATCGCTTCTTCATCCGACTGCACTACTTTCTCAAATTGAAGAACTCATGGTTTGAATAAGACTATGTCAAATTAATGACAAAGTTTAGGTTTATCACTGTATACATCTCCACAAAAGAATGAGCAAAAAAAAAACCAAACACCTTATTTGATTGCTCAAAGTTAATAACGCTTACAGGAGCCTCCTGCAAAATCGCTTATGAACAGTAGGAAAAAATAATAATTTTTCCAACTACGCTATTAGGGATTCGACTTAGTTTTGTTATTGTGACTTTTCAAAGGTTTTCACTTGGTTTGAATATAAGCAAAAGATCGAGGAAGTAGTAATGACAACTAAGCAAAAAAAAATATATCAGCAATACATCATGTATGTTATCCGTCATTTCCAACACGCGAGGATATCCCCGCCCCCCATCCCCCAAGAGCCTCGTTTCAGGCCCTTGCATTGGTCTCTCAGGCCCTCCAAACGGGATGCCAATTGCGGCCCAAATGAACCGGAAAGCATCTTCATCTAAGTTGCAATTGTAACTAAGATTTACTGGGAACATGATGAAACAATGACATGCAAATGATGGGACCCAAGTGTGATGTCGGCACTTCTCGCTGAGAGTGGAATTTCGTAAAAATAGAACTAATTTTCATCTGTGACCTATGACCTGAGACCTTTTCGTGTACCTGTCAGTTAGTCAACGCAGAAAACAGGAACAAGTTTGAGCGTTTTGAGAAGGTTGAAAGCGCGTGCTCATAGCCGACATTTGTGTGTCATTAATGAGCAATCGTAATGAAGTGATTTCATTTCTCTTTGTAAGTGTCTGTAACTACACGATTTAACATCATCTGGGTGACTCATGACAATTCTTTTCTCTCTTTATGTCAAGAGAATGGGAAACCAATGACAATTCTTTTCTGTTTTTATGTCAAGAGAATGGGAAACCAACTTCACAATCCTAAACCGCATTCAGTCAAAAAGGAAAAACTAGGATCAAGCTGGGTTTTTTTAGCTTAATTATAAAGGAGTAATCAGTTTATTAATTAACTGGCCGGGGAAAACGTTGAAAATATTGAAATAAAAAGCAATTTTATAGGCACTTTCTTGAACTGAAACACTTGTTTTTATCCGCAGTTCAACCCCATCTATTAACTATGGTTCAACACGTCAAATATGTGACACCTGTATGCTGGTGATGCTATTTCTGAGGTAGGTGTCTACCTCTCCATTCCCTACTATATTTTGCGTGTGGTTTAGAAACCGTAGCTCTTAAAAAAAAAAAAAAAGCGAAAATCGTCATCATGGTCGTCACGGGGATTGTTATTGTCATTAGCATTATTGAATCTATGTACAATTACCCTTGTTCACGGGCCTAAGCCCTACTTATTGCCTTGATTTGCCTTTGATTCAGATGTACCATCATAATCCATCATTATAGTGCAGTGCGAAGATCAGTTTCTCAACATATTTTACTAACTGTTCCATACTAGCCCCAAAACATCCAACAATAAGCGGGCTTATTTCTATCTTGTACCCAAGTCTTCTTTCACGAACTTTAAAGAAAAGCTGCTGTCTGTGATATATGATACACCTTGTATTGCTAGACTAATTTCATCTCCTTTTGTTTCCTGGCAGCAAGACTTTGATCTCCGCAAGGAATATGCTGTGACCTCGAAAAACGCAAAAAGAAAGTGATTTACTGTCGTTACGTCGAGTTCAAGTTTTTAAGGCAGAAATTTACTATCACTTGGGAGGATCCGAATTTAAGCAGTTTTATTAGTTACGCCATGGCTTGTAATGTGCAGTTGGCTTTGTTCATAACGCTGGGTGAAATCAGTTACTACATGTATGTTTTGACGGAGCATTGTGTCATAATGACAAAATAATTAGTACAGACCGTTAGTGGATGCATAGTTAATAGGGGGGACTGGTTTTGAAGCTCGGCAAACATGAAAGTAGCTGCCAAGTTTTAGGTTGGAATGTCCACGACCGTGCACAATCTTTTGTTTTGCACTCATACACTATGCATGAATTACGTAACCAACACATTCTTATTGGTTAGTTCCTCAGTGTGGATTAAACAACTATTGTGTTTTTTGCAAGGTCAAGGCCAAAAAAGAGGAGAAAAACACACAACAAAGAAATTTGACGGGTTTCATAACCATTCCCCTCTATTAACTATGGTGGATGCGTAAAGTTTATAAGCCTGAAGACGGGGCAATGTTAAATCACATTTACAATTTCTTACGAGAATATTGTGAACTACGTATTCAACATTTTTGCATCCAGAGTTCTTGTCCTTAGATTATTTTGGTGCTATACATTTAAACGCAGAAAATCAATCGAACAGAACATGTAAAACAAAAGAAATTTGCATTAAATATGCAGCTCATGATTTATAAGACAATTTTGCTTTTGCTTTGTCTATGACTGTGTTAGCAGTTTCCTATTTGAAGTATAAGTGAAGTTCCCCGAGCTACGAAAAGCTCATGAGTTTTTTTTCAGTTTCATGCAAGGCAGCAAAATACAAATCTTGAATGCTCTAGCATTCAAGAGAGTTATGTTGAACCGGCTATATAAGACAAATTTAATATCCGGCAAACATGATTTTCGTTTTTCATTAATCAAAGAAACTTGTTTGATTTTGGCTAATTCCATGGCTGACTGACTGTCTGACTTAGTAATTTGAAGACAGATACATTTCTATGGTGATGAGCCGGTTTTCATAAGATCAGCTAGATATATTTATAATAAGCAAGAACAGTGGGATGAACTTCTAACTGGCTCGACTCGGTTTAACAACGTTTTAGCTGTTCGGCCGTGTTGCCCGTGCGTCTGTTCAGTAATAGATCACAGATGACGTCAAAATGTGTGTGTCACTGTATAACTGATCTTTGAAACACCATTGAAGTGACTTCAGATGAGCGATGCACGAACGTTTCATAACGAAGATTACCCATATTTCCTGGCCCAAAAAGACAACTGATTTCCCTTCCCCTACTGCGAATGAGGTCTAAGGAATTATTCTGCCTATGGACTTATACTTGATACTTGTTAGCCTTGCACGCAACAAGCCAAGTTGGCGAGAAGAGCAAGGAGACACTCCGTGACCCTTATTGAAATCCGCGTGCATCTAATTAGGGTCAAACCTGGACATTTCTACAAGGAGTACTTGGAATTTAGAAACAGGAAGCGAAGAAAATTCCAATTTCTACCAGTTGCTGAAACTGCGTGGTCAAGGCAACCCTGAAATTATGGACTGGTTGATGTGCAAAGGCGATAAATACTCCTCTCCAGACATTCAAAATGAAAAATTGGAGATTATGGGTCTACCTATGTTGTGCAAAATTTCCAAGGAGATACAGAACGCTGCTTTCTTTACCATCATGGCAGGCGAGACAGCGGACATTTCCAACAAAGAACAATTAGTTGTGTGCATTCGCTGGGTTGACGAAAACTTGGTACATGAAGACTTCAAAGGCATGTATCCCATGGAGAGGGAGAGAGCAACCGTACACCACATCGCAGCAGCTCCAACTAGCATGTCTCAACGTATTGAAAACGCAAGCGGTCAATGTTACGATGGTGTGTCCACCATGGCTGGGGAAATAAATAGCGTCGCACCACTAATGAAGGCCTTGAATAACATCCCGGATCTCAAGTTCAGCTAAACCAAAAATGGCCCACAAAGGGTACGCATGTCCATTGCTATGGACATGCGCTGAACTTGGCTGTTGCTAACGCAATTAAATCAGTAAAGTGAGACTCTTGAGACTGAAATGGAAATCGCGAAGCTTGTGAAAACGTCGCCCCAGAGAAACATGAAGTTGGATAAAATTAGGGCCGAATCACAATGTAAATCGAGAGGAGCCCAACAAGATAGACTGTATGGGGAGAGTCATTAGCAGAGGCTTCGAATAACCCTACCGAGCTAATGAAGCTTTGGTAGTGGTCATTTGAGATTTGCAAAGACACTGTGATGAAGGATTTCAGGGCATTGCTTCATAGGGGGGGGGGGGGGGGGGCATAATAAGGAGGGCCTGATATTGCAGGGGGCTTGATATGGGAGGCCTGATATTGGGGGCCTATATATGGGGGATTGATATTGTCGGTAACGTACCAAACCCTGCGTCTAGAGAGTGTACTTTGGACTTCTTTTGTCTAGATCTGCAGACAGATGCCAGATGATTTAACTTGTGACACAGGGAGCATTCTTTTCCAAACGCGGGGCACTTTTTTTTCTTTGCGTGTTTCTTTCCGTAATATCTGCATTTGCGACGCTTTTTCTCAATGGAAGCATTGTTTTCTACTTTTTGCCTAAGAGACTTGCCTCTTTTGGGTATTGGGCTGAAAAAGTATGACAGGAGACATTCGACAATTCACTATTTTTTAATTTTGCCTAATTAAAATCCATAATTTGGTACCTCTTAGGGGTGCAAAAAATTCACATCACGCCCATGACACTAGTCTCCTTCGCAGCCGCTCGTGCCGGAGTCACGCAAGGAGACTACCATAAGACAGGATCTCTTTTCAAAATTTGCGACGAGCACCATGTAACGAGAACCCCCTTCCCCCCCCCCCCCCCCGGGTTTCTTTTCTTCTTCCGCTTTCCACTTTGTTGTTACAAAGAGATGTGTTTGAGCGAGATGGCGGCCGCTAAGTTGATTCTCTATTTGGCGATTTTTTTAACTGGGAACGAAAAGGCTCGAGGTAAGGTCAAACGCGTTTATTCTGTTTAAAATAATTGTAAACGCGGGGTTATAAATGAGAAATAAAGCGAGCTTCAACAAAGCGACGGGGCAGAATTATTAACCCTGCGAATATGCTTGTTCGCATGTAGAATCTTCTAGTAATGCTATATTTATACTAGAGTATCTAATTGATGATAATGATGCGGTATATTTCGTTGAAAGTAACAACCGAGAGATTTTACAATTGCAAAGTTTGCATTTATGTCACTCTATAGAGACAAATGAAATTTAGCAAAAATGTCTCTCCATACATAATTATTACAGAAGCGAAGGACTTTGCAGTTAGTTAACTGCGAAATGTTCGTCTTAATATTAGAAATCAAAATATTTTGAAAAATATACAGAGATGTTTCATTGCAAATTTTCATAATTTCTCTGTAGATATAATTTATTACAAAATCTTTACTTATATTAATTCCCTGAGGGAACGGACGGTCAGTGCATGAGGAGCTTAAGCCGACTCAGGAATTCTCAGCTGAACGTCACCTGACGGTGTAGATATCCATCAACAAAGGCTAAAAACATAACACAAAAGGTGTTTTGTATTCAGAAAAGTGTTAAAGCATTCAGGATCGATCAGATTGTACTGTGAACTTACGTTAAGCAAAAAAAAGTAGTTAATTTTTTATTGAATGACCCTATTTAGGGGCGAGATGAATTTTGTGGGGAACACAAATCTATTTCAGTTCGTTTGCGCGTATCGACAGTGGCGGTTAGTGCTGGGACACGGAACCATTTTTCGTTCTATAGGATTTTTGGATTAACTCTCTCACCCGGGGAAAAAATGGTACAGGTCGCCGTCGTCTCTCGCCGACCAGCACTTCTTCGACGCTCCTCGCCGCTGGTGAGCGAGAAGACCTCTGGCATCCAGGGTAAAATGTTAGCCAATTTGTCGAAGGAAAGTTTTTTCAGCTCTTTCGAAGAGAGATTTGTCGCCTTCAAGTCGGTAATTTTTTGCGGGAAATGGTGATCACGTTCCAAAATTCGGCGGGTCTAATCTGCAGATCGCAGGTCGCAGGTCACAGGTTGCAGTCATTGTTTCACCAATACAGAAAGTATCCTAAACATTCTTAATAGCTAACGTTAGGTCTAAAAACGTTTGTTTAGGCCTAATTAGGCCAAAGGTTAGCTTTTAAGAATGTTTAGGATACTTTCAGTATTGGTGAAACAATGACCTGCTACCTGTGACCTGCGACCTGCGACCTGCAGATTAGACTCACCGTCCGAAATTCTGGTAAAAACGTGCACGAAGCTTACGGAATAACTTTGGTTGGCCTCTGTGGGGGGATTAATTGAGCAGTCTTCGTCTGAATGTCATGGATTTCTGTATTCATGTTTTCAAACGAGTTATGAAGGCAGTAAACAATGTTGACGTCGTGGAATTCGGTGCTGGAAGCCTTCCCGGTATACAGGCTCACGCTCAAACGTTGAGGTAAAATAATTGCTGTTAGGTTCAATTTCATGATATCAGGATATCATGATAGCACCTAGGAAATTGATAAGTCTGTGATTAATATTGAATGTGCCTCCCTGTGACATGCTGGGAAATCAATTAGCCCGGAATGAAATTTTACACAGCTACATTCTTGGGCATTCTAAATTTCCAAGTTCCTCAGTTATCGAGTTCCATAAGTATAAAACTTAAAAATGGTTTGCTTTAAAATCAGAAAAGAACCAATTCACCGTTGCTGTTGAGAAAAGTGTATTCCAGGCAAAACAAGTTGCATCTCGGTAGCCTAAAAGCTACATCACTAACGTTTCATGTTTAACCGGAGAATTGTGTTCCAAGGTGTAATAGCTGTTGAGTTTTATTCCTCAGTTATCGAGTTCCATGGGTATAAAACTTAAAACTGGTTTGCTTTAAAATCAGAAAAGAACCAATTCACCGTTGCTGTTGAGAAAAGTGTATGCCAGGCAAAACAAGTTATATCTCGGTAGCCTGAAAGTTAAGAAATAATTTGCCTGTGTTTAAATTAACAAATACACCAATACATCACTAACGTTT